>NW_010102396.1:0-381 GCF_000699245.1 Pterocles gutturalis
TGGGGAGAGGCTCCGGGAAATGCCCCCGGCTTAGGGAAAGCGTGTGAAATAAGGGCAAGTGCTGCCTGCGGAGGAACTGGAAACAAACCGACCCGAAATCCTTATGCGGGAATGACGAGGAACCGAAATCCGCAGCAGCAGCAGCAGGAGCGATCGCCGCCCGTTCCGCACGCCGCGCTACGGGGTTCGGTTCCTTGTCCCAGTGCTCGGAGGGAAGGGGGGATACAGGGCTACATGGGTGTGGGGGGAGCACCTATGGATGCTTTAGGTATACGGGCACAAGCGAAGCAGAAAGTAGCGCTGTGATATTTTAAAGCTGGAGGGCAGGGGAAGACATTTCTGTACCTCGACGTGTGGCCAAAAAAAAAAAAAAAAAAAAAA
>NW_010102396.1:394-5802 GCF_000699245.1 Pterocles gutturalis
CCCGAATATTTGATGGATTTCTCTCTTCCCTTGATGGTATAGGAGTGGGGTTTGCAACTCGGCAGGTGGGGAATGTAACTAAACCCACTGTGATTATCAGCAGCGAGGGGGACAAAGTAGTGATCAGGACTCAAAGCACTTTCAAAAACACAGAAATCAGCTTTAAACTTGGAGAGGAATTTGACGAAACCACCCCCGATGACAGGAACTGCAAAGTAAGTCAACTCTCAGGCTGCAGCAGCTTCTTTTTTCTCTTCTTCCTCCCTGCCCCCGAGGCTGTATCTTCGGTAGGGGGAAAGAAAAAATGTAACTTCTGCTATGGTCAGTTGTAGCACTGTGAAGGACAGGAAAAAAGACAAGATTGCATCTTAATTGCCCGCTTTTGCCATGTGTTGTCTGAAGAATGTGTTATGTTGCCAGCCCAGTCTGCCTTCCAGTGTCGAAGAGTTGTGTTAGCTGCCCACTTTTCCTTCAACACAAGTATCATTTGCCATAACTTTTTCCAGTCGAAAATTAGGAAGTACCTTCTTCCCAGCATCTTTGGGGGTTTAACATAAACATTATCCCAAAGCACATCTGAAACAGTGGTTCTTGCGAGACTGTAACTCAAAGGAAACAACTTTTTTCATCCTTCGACACAAGAATTGTACGGAGTTCATGCTTAAAATGAGGATGATTCATGGGCTTGGCTTTAAAATGGCTGTGACTACTTTATCATTCTAGATCCACATCCATCTATTGAAGATAATTCAATAGAACAGTGCATGCCGAATGTGTGAGCAGAATCCCAAATACCCCAAATAAATTAATGTCTTTGTGTTTCTTGGTATCTCACAGTCAGTTGTGAGCCTGGATGGAGACAAGCTAGTGCACATACAGAAGTGGGACGGCAAAGAGACAAACTTTGTGAGAGAAATAAAGGATGGCAAAATGGTAATGGTAAGTATAAAGCTCACTGAGCAGTCACATACACCTTTAAAACTCCTCACTTAGCATTTATTTCAAGCTTTATGAACAGATAGTGTCACTTATACACAAACCCTTAAACTAATTGGTGGGGAAAGCTAGCAGAGATTTTTTAAATATTTATTTTGTTTTGCATCTTGTTTTACTGACAACTAAAAAATTGCTAGTCATTTTAGGCAGGCCAGTCTGTGGATTTCCAGAGTGTATATGTTCTTTCTAGAGTTTGTGTAAATGCCCAAGCAAAAAAAAAAAAAAAAAAAAGTCCGGGTGAGCTGGAAAAGATACAAAGTTCTTGATTGTCTAGGCAATGATCTGTTACCAGTGCTGCTTCAGATTTCTTTAAAAACTTGTTTTATAGGTGCATGCATAAATAATATCTAATTATACAGAACAAGTATTTCCCTAGGAAAATAAAATTATAATATTGCAGGATGTAACAGCATTTTCGTATTTAATAGTAAAGGGTTTATTCCTCCTATCTTGTTAGAAGTGATGATAAACAGCAATTGCATGAAGAAAAAATTTTTTTTTAATTCACATTCTTTTCCTGACTTCTCAGGAACAGGAGTATGAAGTAAATAAATGGTGTAAGCTACTATATCTAATGTCCAGGGTGGCACTTAGCATGCTTATTTTTGACACAGAGATGTAACTTTCAAAAATAAAACCTTTTTGGCTCTACTAATTGATGTGACTTGGCTGTTGGAGAAAACCAGTTAGCTTGTTTTCTAAATGCTTCAGAGAGTATCTGTGTGGATGGAGACCTTCAAATAATTAAAACCTTAAAGCATACGGTCAGTGCAAAACAATGTGACAAGCGATTCAAGGAAAAATACATGCTTTGTTTTTGGAAACAGCTACACATATATACAGAAAAGCTTTTCCTTTGGAATTTGAACATGGTGAAATGCCCTGTTCCACTTCAGGAAATACCTCCAAAGCTCACACACGGTAGTCAGTGTTCTGCACAACTGCAGTAACTAAAAAATTTGGTAGTTCCAGCTATGTAAGTGCACAGGATGTATTTACTGTAATCGAAGGTTCTCCTTAAGTATATGCCTACGCATAATAGTATAGAATATGGGTATAGAGGACTTGGATTTTAGATTGCACATTTTGCAATGTGATCAGCTTTGAGAAAATAAGTGTTAAATCTGTATAAAAACAATGCTGTATTTAAGAAATTACTTTCACAAAATTAGAAAAATTAATTTATAGTCTCACTTTATTTGGCTTGTACATGTGCATTATGTGCTTCTTGGGTTTGAATGTAGCAAGGAGAAAGTTGCATTTATTATGGGATCTATGACGTTGAGGTTTTGCCTCTTGTTCATTTAAAATACCAATAATCGAGACCAACTTGTTTTTTGATAAATGACATTATATAAAACAACCTTGCTTTAGCATGGACTTCTGAATATGTGTTAAGTCATTACAAAAAATGGTCCAGCATCTAACGTGTCTGTCTTTTCCTTGGACTTGCAGACTCTCACCTTTGGTGATGTGGTTGCTGTTCGCCATTATGAGAAAGCGTAGAGTTTACCTGACCTCTGTCCAGATGTTACTTCTGCTGGATGGATTAATGTACCGTCCGTAGTCAAATGTAGCTAAAATGCACATTTCTGGCATGAAAGGTTAATAAAGAGTTTTAGGGGGTGTTTTCTTTTTTTTTTAAAAAAAAACTTTATGCCATCAAATTGGCAAGCTTGTGCTGTATAGTGAAACAGGTTAAACTTGGCATTAAATTTCGGAAACATTTGCTTCTCTTTTTTTACAGTAAATGGAACATATTTGAATTGTTTTGAAATGCAGATCAAACAGAAATTAAAAAGTTTTTTAAACCTGTGCTCCTTTTGCATTAATCTGCTAATATTCTAGTGTTCTGGAGGGAGTTTTCGAAAGTTCCTTTTTCTGAGTTAAACTACAGAAAAGCATCTGGTACACAATGCTGGAGCAGCTCTCTCTGTGATGCAGAGGACACGGGAAACAAAAAAATTGCCTTCACTCTGCTTCAGTGGCTTATTTTTGCTGGAGAAATCTAAAGCCCCTGTCTTTATGTATGTAGGCAGACAAGTGTAGATGTGGTGCTTAGGGACATGGTTTAGTGAGTTAGGTGGTGTTGGGTTGGACTTGATGATCCTTGAGGTCTTTTCCAACCTTAATGATTCTATGATTCTATGATTCCAAGTGAGAGGCTCAAGCCAGTTTAGCTTCTCTCTTCACTGGGAACTTGTTATCCAGTGCACGTTAAGGCCAATAGATGAACAGCCTTCAATGTCAGGAGGGAACCTGCAGTTTTGGTTTTAATAGTTATCAGAGTTTTTCATTTGTTTTGATGGGCTCTTTTGCTAATATACGAAAGACTGAAGTAAATCAAAGTGCAAAGAATGAAGAATGGGAGGGAAGGACCAACCTGATAAAGGGCAGGACTGAGGGAACCTAAAGTACAAGGCTTATCTTTCATCAGTTTCCACAGGGGTGGGAAAAAAACAAAGGGAAAACAGTACAAGAGAAATCTTCTGAGACTCCCTTCCCTGAGCTGTAGTTTCATAGCTTATATGTACATTTCATATACACGTGTATTATATACATATGTACATAGCTAATTTGCACTGTGAGCAATTTAAAATAAAATGCTACTTAAAAGAGAGAAATTCAAACCTTATTCCTAATGAATATTCCCTAAAAGACCAGGGTGGGAAAAAATGCCTTACACTTCAGATTTTTAGGAAAATTGAAACAGGTTGCTGCCAGTATGGAGGAGATTGTTTGGAGAATCCATGTTTCTGACACACTGACCCAGTGGACCACATGGAGGTGTAGCTACTTGCAACCTTTCAAACAAAAGCAGAGCTGAGCTGTGGTATTAGCTGGTCAACAGCTGGTCAGTCCTCCGGGGCGTGTGGCTGAAGAGGGTGGTTCAGGAGCGGTGTACTGTCCAACTTCCCTGACCTAATACTGCACTGTGCTATCTTTCAGATCCGCTACATTGTACCACGGGAAGTGGCTTCTTGCTTCCCTGGATAGCTAGGATAACATGGGTAGCTTATCTCATTTATCTGATAAAAGTTCAAACACAACTATGGTGCCTAACCAACACAAGTACAAAATTTAATGTTAATTTTACTTTTTCACAAAGAAGCCTGAAAGGAACATCCAAGTCTGTTTTCTCTCGTGGGGAACACCAAGAGCCCTCAATTATGAACCATTATAAATATGTTTCATTTGGTGGTGGGTATTGATAGCTCCTAAAATCTAGGAGCTAACTTTTTTTCTTCAGAGAAATGAAATGTTCCAGTGGTACAGGGAGCTGCGGTCTCTGCTCTGTGCTGCTTCAGCTGCTATAGTGCAAATTATGTTTAAACAGCATCTTCTGCCCTTCGGTTTTATTATCTCATTTAATCCTCAGCTTCAGGACCTAATACAGCTTTCATCGGCCTCCCCTCCATTGCTGCCTGTTCGTGCGTGGCTGCATTCACCACATGACTGTCCTTCCCAGCCACCCCTTCTCAGAAAGGTGGGAGCAGCTGCTTTTCCTTCGTCACTGGGGGAAAAACAGACTTGGGTTCCCAGTACTGGCATTCATCTTCATCACAAGTGATTTGTGGGGTAATGAATTAAAAAAATAAGGTTTTTATTAAATATGAGGAAAGGAATACAGAGACAGATTGTTAAGACTTGGTTTACACATGAATGTTGAACAGTGAACATTTCACATTACAGTCGCTTTTAAACAGAGGTTACTTTTCCCTAATTCTATAAGTCACATGAAACCATCATAAAGCTTATTGTTGAAGTCTTCTGCTATTCTAAATTTGACAATATGTCAAATTAAATAAAGGAGGGAAAAATTGAGAAGTGGTACCTGCGAAATGCCTGTGACACCACTGAGATGAGCAGAAAAGTGAGGAACATAGGGACACATGGGACTTCCAGCTGCTGGTAAAACAGCTTTGCAAAGCCCTGGAAAGCAGATCTGAACAGCAGAGCACGGTGAGCAGTGGGACACGCGGGGGCTGGTAGGGGATCCGTGACATCATTATTCTGCTGTGCTCTGCTCCTAAAACTGACACCAAGCACTTTTCCTCACTGGAAACAGGGTACTCTGACTTCAGCCATAAACAGCAGCTCTGCTACCATAACGCCTTGGAGACTCGTATTTACGATACACCTCAGCATTCTCCTTAAGCTGCATAAGGGTGTACTTGATGGTGTATTTCATCAGTTATTTTACTTCTAAAGCGTGTTAAGCAACCAGCATCCATTTTTACATGTATACTGTGAGGAACCTTCCTTCTAAAAGATGCTTGAGACTCCTGAGTGCCGTCTCAGCGCTGCCTGTTAGGGGCAGGGTTAGGCTGCGGCCCAGGGCTGCACGGCAGGACAGGGCAGGACAGGGCAGGACAGGACAGGACAGGACAGGACAGGGCGCAGCAGCGCTG
>NW_010102397.1:0-215 GCF_000699245.1 Pterocles gutturalis
CCTCTTGCTTGTTGCTCATACTGCGTGCGCTAGCGTAGATGTACTTGAGCTGAATACTGTCGAATCCACTCCTACCCTCAGCGTGCCACCCCTAGGTTTGTCTGTAATGGGCCTGGTAATTCCCCCTTCCCCCTTCAAACCTAGTTTAAAGCCCTCTCAATGAGCCCTGCCAGCTCAGGAGCAAGAATCCTTACCCCCGTGTGAGACAGGGGAAC
>NW_010102397.1:390-1385 GCF_000699245.1 Pterocles gutturalis
CCCCAGTGCCCTGAAGTCCCTTTTAATTGCTTTCGTACTTCTCTCCACAACCTCATCGCTTCCAACCTGCATGACCAACAGTGGGTAGTGATCAGAGGGCCAGATCAGACCAGGGAGCTTCCTGGTGACATCTCTAACCCGGGCCCCAGGGAGGCAGCAGACTTCCCTGTGTAAAGGGTCTGGTCGACATACTGGGTCCTCTGTTCCCCTCAAGAGGGAATCACCTATGAGGGCAAAAGAAAAGAAATACTTTCACTTATATGCTTTTATTTACTAAAAATGGATGAAACTTTTTACCTTAATCTTGCCTTTCCTTGCATCTAATGGAAACATTTTTCATTCTCTGGTCTGACCAACTCCAGGAGTAGTTTAATTTTTTTTGGTGTGTGCTGTAGTGAAAAACAAAAGGTATGTATCTGTAAAGCTATTCACAAGTACATCCAAATGCTAATTCCACTGCTCAGAGAGGTTACTGCTGCAGATTTGGTGCAGTAAAGCAACCCTTCTTTTCTGTCCCCTGCTGTTTCTGACTTGGTGGTAAGATTGTGTATTATGGCCCACAGAGAGCAACACCTACAGCAGCAGAGGAGGCGGCTCCTGTAGGGGGACGCAGAAGTTCTTTTGGGTCCAGAAGACTCACAGGGCAGCTGTAGGAGCCAGGGTTCCTCTGAGAAGGAGGGGAGAACTAAAGACCAGGAAAAGCACGGACATCCCACCTGACCCTCCAGTCAGAATGGTAGGCACTCGTCTCAGAGCTAAGGCTACAGCTCTGGCTGAGGGGTCTGCACCATCTTCCCCTGCGATGGCCAATTCCTCCACGCAGACAGAGCTTCAGACAGCAGAGGCAACCATACAGACCCTGGTATGTGGGAGGTGCCTAAGCTACTCTCCCGGGGTAGGGATGGGAGACAAACCATCCTGCAATAGGTGTGCCCAGGTGGCCCAGCTCCTTGAACAGGTGGCCACACTGCAGGAGGAAGTGTCAAGACTGAGGA
>NW_010102398.1:0-26723 GCF_000699245.1 Pterocles gutturalis
CCCAGGCCCGCGGGCACCCAACCGGCCTCCGCCAAACGCTGAAGTTTTCACCTGTGGAGAGCCGTGCGAGTCCCCTTCGGTCGACGCTGAGAGCCTGGCGGGGGGCTGCAGCACCTCGGGCCTCACCCCAGGAACCCGGGTGGGCCAGGCCCCCGAGGGTGGAGGAGAAGTGGATGAAAAACGTTTTGCAGGGAAGCAAAGCCCTGAGTCCCATTGCAGCCAGAGCAGAGGACAAAACTGAGGACAAACTCTTAGTGTGCACCATTCGTCAGGGTTCTGCTTAGCAGATTCTTGCCGGCTACGTTCGGGTTTGCCTCCTAATTTTGCAGCCAAGCACCTCTTATAGAATCATAGAATGGTTTGGGTTGGAAGGGACCTTAGAGATCACTGAGTTGCAACTCCCCTGTAGGTTGCTTTTCTGTCAGACTAGTGTTGCCTTCTCCTCCTGGCACGTTGCCTGTTAGGTTTGGCATCTCCCTTGTGGTAAAATTGAGAACGGGGCCATAGGCTCCGTGTTTGCCAGGCTCACATGTACTGAAGTCCACCCTCCCAGGTCTCCGATCTCTGCTGCCACCATAAGCATAGTGTATGCACGCAAAAAGAGCCAAATCCGGAAAGTTGGTTTTGATCCCACAAGAGAGAATTTATTATTACTTATCATTTTACAGCACCCAGGTACGTGACAAGGGCTTTGTGTAATACACATTAAAAACAGATCCTGAAGAGTTTATAGGATTAGGCTCTGATCCTGCAAAGTCTTACACACATACTTAACATTAAGCCCCTGAAGTGGTCCCATTGACTTTAATGGGACTACTGGGTACCTGAAGTCACGCACAACCTTTGGCCATGCTCCTGCAAGCGCTTCCCTGTCAGCAGCCCTTGCCCCAACAAAGAACAGCATTCAGATCAACATGACTTGGCACAGGATCCACACACCCAACTTACAGGACAGATTTTCATTCTTGACCTGACACAGAAGTAACGCTACATGATACATCCAGAGCATAAGATAGCAGAGATACTTCTCTGAGTGTGTGGTTTCACAAGAGATTTAACCTGAGCTAATTCCCTCTGTCACAAAAACCTACTCTTGTCCCTCATGTCCAGCTGGTTGTTGCTTTTCAACGGGAATGTAGGCAGCTAATTAAAAAAAAAAAAAACACCCAACAAACAAAAACCAAAATCACCCTAGCCAGCTTTCCCATGTGACCGAGCATAAAGTCACCCAAGTGCAAAGTGCCATCAGAAGGGAAGTAGAGGGAGCATATGACTGGGGCTGGGAAGACCCCTTCGAATGGCAGTGCAGACTTCCATGAACTGGAGGTTATGAAGAATTTGCAGCCTGATATATGATGGAATGATGACTTACTTCGAGCAGATATTAATTCTTTGGGGATCCAACTCTAAATACATTAAAGAGTGAACACAAACTTTTTAAAAATTATATTTTTTTTTTTAAGATTATGCTTTCAGAGGAAGGTGCCAGACTGGACTGACACATTTTAATCCAGCTTTGCAATTACAAAGACATTACTAAAGAACAGGAGGGGTATTGATGCCATCAGTGGCAGAACAGCATATACGGGAAGTTCAGGTGCTTTTTAAGAAACACTATGCGTTTCAGGAGTGGGCAGTGCAGTCCACTAGCTGAGGCGCAGCCGGGAACTTTAATCAAGAGCCTGTAACTCACCCTGCGGTCACAGGCCCAGTGGACCTGCTGCACCCAGCAACTATCCCACTGTGTCTGTGGAAAACAGGATACTAGTCAAAACAGGGCAGGGCTGCCCTAAACTGCAAGAAAATAAAAGATGCACAACACTCGTCATTTCGTGAAAACGCCTTTTCATTAAATGAGACGGCAGCCAGAAGGATCTGAGGATCCTTCAGAATACAAACTGAAAACAGGAGAGTGTTTAAACTGGAATGTGGCTTCTTGTCCAAAGGGGAACACAGCGCAGGATGCAGTTTGATTTTGCCTGAAAGTGTTTGTAAGAGACTGAGCGGCTTGCATTTCTGTCATAACTGCTGTTAGCACAACACCGAGCAGTTTCTAAATATAGAGATACTGTTAATTTACCTATGTTGTATTTTTAAATCTGTATATTTTTGTATAAAATCTGTAAATTTTTATATTAAAAATATTTTGCTTTTCCCTGCTGAAAGTAATATTTAACACAATAGCTAATGAAAGATTCAAGAAAACAATGCTTGCTCACCTGTTTTCTCTAATCAGTTTTCTTTCTGCCTTTGAACCATAGGTTTGCCTTACAGGCTGTACTTCTGTTGTGTTTTGCAAATCAACAGGTGAGTGGCAAATAGACAAATACTGTTTCAAAGCTTAGAACTGAGGGGTAGTGACAGGTTTGGAGTAGGACCTGCAGCTGCTTTTAATATTTGCCTTTAATGGATTAGATTTGAAGTTTATAACGTTACTCTGCTCAAGCCACCTACTGCTCCAGCGCAGCAAGGTCTGAAGTAGCCCGCAGCACTGCTGTGCATCACTGGCAAAAACAACCAAGAACCAGGAGTGCTGTTTAAACATCTCAGCAGGGAGCTTGGACCAGGGTTTCCTCATCAGATTAATGAGCAGTATTTCCACATTTGTCATTTCCTCCAGCCCCATACTACCATTACGTTATGTGTTACCACATCATTTAAATATCTCACAAAATAATATATGTTGTGGATTTTAACATAATGGTCACTCTTGCTGGCTGTGCAAGCAGCATTAGCTGTTCCTGCAAGCCATGTTTCTTGTGCTCTGCTCAGCCAGCCAGGCTGCTGAGAGGTGATCCTGCCTTGCTGAGCTTCTCCGCTCAGAAGCCCTGGGAACACTGAGCTTAAATTGGTGACAAAAAATCTCAGGAAATCCTGGGCAAAGCCTCTCTTATGAGTGCAACTTCTCTAAAAACAAGCATGGCAAAACCAAAATCGTAACCACACTATGCTTGAGAACTTCAGAGAACACAGCAAGCCCGTGTAATTTCGGGCAGTCCCTCACATCTGGCCGAAACCTGAGTGCCACATACAGATTCACTCTAATTGATTATAGAATCCATCATGGAAGAAACAATTATAAAACTTCACTATTTTGTCTGCATAAAGAGCAGTGAGAATTTTTATAAAGAACATACAAACAATGCATACCCTGGCACTGTTACATCAACAGTGCATTCTGCACATTTTCCAACTTCCAATAGGTCTAGTCCCCAGACCAGACCAGTGGTGCCCAGGGGTACTGTAGACTAATACTCCAGGCACCTAAGGAAATGACCTTTGCTGACCAAACTGCTCATTCAGCCCATGTGCTATCTTAGAGGGGTGCAAAACAGTTTAATAATTATGACCCATATGCAGCCCTGTTTTCTAAGGAGCACTGCCCAGAATGAAAGTAACCACTCTGTCAAGTTCAGAAGCTGCACAAGCAGATGATGCCAGAGATCTTCAAGGGCTCATGTGTTAAATTGGTGTCCAGATAAATATGTCCTATATTTGCAGACTAATTTTTTTAAGGCATGATTTCTTGCTTTAAGCACTCATCAGTAAGGTATCCTGAAACTTACACACGATCTATTTTCCCTTTCCTTCCCAAAGATTCTTTATCCTGATTTCAGAAATCAGTTACAATAAGTGGAAATCCTGTTTAAGACATTGGTTATAACCTCAACTTCTCTTCCTCTTTCCTTGGCAAGACCCAAACCTGCCACTGGCTTTTTCTGATCTGGTTTTATTGCAGGATACGAGGAAGCATCCTGTGATCTATGCTGCATGGAGCATGCAAAAGGGATTTTATAAGCATCTGTCTACACTAAATGTTTTAATGCATAATTGATGCAAGGTGCAGTGACCACACAGTCTTGTACCACATCGTCCCAGCTCCACGTCCCCAGGTACCAACCATTGAGATATCTTCTCACATGCTCACCTCTTCCCTAACCAGTTCAGATTTTCTTTAAAGGTTACTGCTGCACCAGGACACTTGTGTATTGCTTTGTTACAGAAATGTTTGGCTTGGGTCATAGATAAACACTGCCTTTAAAAAGCTGTGAACTTGCTGCTGTTCTGATTTTTGAATGCATAGAAAACCTAAAACTTAAAAGGGAGCAATTTGTTCTTAATTAGGAGCCCACTGCCCCAGCTGTAGCCAAATAACCTCCTCCTTGCAAATACTTGATCTTTATACCTCACAGCAAGATAAGCCTATCTTGTGTTTGCCCATAAAGGCAATGATGATGATGATTTTTTTATTGATACTGCTTCTTTGGAAGAACAAATAAATTCTATTTCCTGAAACAACAGTGTGTTGCCCATAGCAAAGGCTTTTAGATTGTAAGGGAGAAGTTACTGAGGCTGGGATCAATACCAGTTACAAATCTGCATCTCACTTAAATGATTTGGAGGTTTCAGGCTATACCTAATGAATGTTTTATGTTGATTTCCTGTGCAGGAGAGAGTTCTTCCCTGTGCTCTTGCTAGTGGAAAAAGTAGATGAGCATACCAAAACCTTTAGCTATTCTATTTTGTTAAAATACATCGCCTTAACTGTTACACATTTTTTCTAGTGAATCTTCAACCCTTGGAGTTGCTAATGAGATGCACACCCAGTTTGCCATCCAGATTCACATACAGTATGAATACATGCATCTTTCACACAGTTCTGTGTCTCATATCCAAAAACACAGCTGCCACGTTCCTTTACTAACAGGTTTGCCAATCAAGTGTTTTGTTGCAGCATTTAACAGCAGCAGTGCCAGTACTGCAAGTGCCAAAAAGTTGCATTATTTTTTAAATAATTCACTTCAAATACAGCTCCTCCAGCTTTTTGGAGGAACACTCTCAAAATCTTCATAGAGTGGAATTTACGTGACCTGTGAGTCTTCTGTGTACAATACAAGTGGTGGTGGTAAAATTAGCTCCCACACAGCAAATGCACCAAGACAAAGACCAGGCACACACTGCGAGAACAACAGTCCCTGCAGTTCTTTCTGTGTTGTAACTTAAGATTATAATCAGTACTTCAGGAAAATAGAAGAGGGGAAAAAAGGTAATTAAAAAAATGGAGTAGCCTTAATTGTGCTGAAGATGTACATAGAAAGACATTAATTGCTTAAATTGCCCATTTCATTTAAGGTTATAATACATTTTTTCAAAATTGAATAATTAAAAGGGAAGTTAACTGCATTCTCCTGGTACAGGCCAAATGAGACACTTTACAAATGCTTCATTTCCAATGCATCAGAAATAACCTGAATCTGTATGACAAGCACTAGTAACACTAAAGCACACATAAATGTTGATCTGCAGCAGGACTAGCAGAGCGAATGTCTAATTTCATAAAATTCATACTGAAGTCTTTGCTTCAAGGCAGTGTGGAAAAAGCATTTTATCCAACCTCTGGCGAAAAAACAATAAAAATCAATTGGTTCCCATACCTCAGTGTTTTTATGAAATTGTAATCAGAAAATCTGTGAGTACAAACATCAAGCAAGAAAGCACACCAGTTGGTTCACAAGCTATACAAACAGTCCAAACAGCACAGGAAACTTCACCGGCTCAAGTACAGCACTCGAATGTAACCACTTCTAAGCAAGTGTCTTTCAAGAATTGAAATAAAACCACACAGATAGATCCATTCACCTCCGACTTTGATGTCCTGTGTATTTATAAAGAAATGTTTAAATTTGTAGCATAAGCAGAAAAAGCCTATTGCAAAGTAAAAGGAGGCTGGGTTGTCCAAGACAAGGAGAGCCTATGGCAAAAAAAAGTGAAATCACATTTCAAGAAAACCAAAACAAAACTTGGAGTCATTCTGAGTCACATCACGGTGGTTCAAACAAACAGTGCTCTTATAAATAGGAAATGAAGAGCTTATGCCAGTACTTTTCATCAAGTGTGTATTAGTCTTTAATAACTTAACTGGCTGATGGCCATTAAAAGTGACACAGCTGCTGCTGCTGCACGAGTTGAATGGCCTCCAGTTTGAAGTGTTCTGAAAATATTCTGTTTAAAGACAAGTATGAAGAAGGCCAGCTGCGTTATTCATTTAAACCTTCCATACTGAATGAGATACCAGTACTCCCAGAAAATTCTCTCTGGTACCCTACCTCTCATCAGGGATGAGATTCCTGTGAGTGTGTACTCATTAAGAAATCTGTCAGAGCATAAACATGGCTTTTCACAAATAGGGAACTACACTGGAAAGACTAAACCTAGTTCAAAATCTGCTTTTAATTTCAGCCCTGAACTGTTAGCTTTAATATTTAGCTGAACATATTTAGTCTGAAATAATATTTGCTCATTTTAACAGTGCCTGCCTTCTTTTTTATAGAGGTTTTCTGTTTACTGTAGCCTTATAGTATTTTATACTGTATTCAACATTTTAGACTACATGAGATTACTATAAGTGGATGCATCACAAAGTAATGCGAACATTGAATATACAGTCTCTCATAGTTCTTCATGTACTGAAGCAAAGCAAAACAACCCTCTTTTTAAACTAGAAAATCATTGCATACAGTCTTGTGCTATTATAATAATGACTTTACTGATTTTTCTAAGATGACAGATACCTTATAGACACAAGTCAGTTATAATTAATTTTCCTTCCTGGTCTAACAAAAGAGTAAAAATGTGTTTTGGGGAAGTTTGGTTCTGGGTTTTTTTTTTTTAAATAACATTACTATTTAATAGTGAGGCACAAATGTATCACTTAACTGATACTACTGATGTGCTTCAGAATAATTTCTATTATGTATTCTATTTAACTGAAAAACTTTTAAAAAGACCATTTATTCCATGCAGACAATAGCTCTACCAGCTGCAGCAGGTTGCATTTTTTGCTTAATGATGGAAGAAAGCCAAATGCTCCGACTTGCACAGAATACATCCGGCGTAAAGTCTCGTCCCAATTAAGTTAAAATCATCCAAGAGCACTGCAGGTGCTAACAGCAATTTAGCACTGCTGTCATAAAACATACATTCAATTACACTATTTCAAAAACCTTTCCAAGGTAGAGAAGCTGTGTAAAAATCTTCCTGAAAACGATCTCTACCACTGTGTCTGCCAGGCTCCAGCCCTTTTAAAGACAAGACAAGAATAGTAGAACAAACCTACAATCCTATAGACTAAAATTCTTTAATTTTGGGACACTTTTCATACCTTATTCTGTACAAAGTTCAGTATAATCTCCCAGACATCTGACCGACTCCTTAATATTCCCACAAAGGAGTAAGGGTTCCCCCCCCCCCATAACACCACAGTAAAAATTTATACTTTTTCACTTGAGTAACCGCTCAGGCACCCCAGAGAAGGGAGAGCCAACCTGACCCACACATTTCTGCGGGCCTGTATGTTTTATCGCATATGGAAGAGGAAGATTCTGTATGCTTCCCTCAAAGGTCATGACATGGACAGCAATTTCTACACAGATGCTCAAAAAAAAAACAACAGGTATTTTGGAAAGGTAGTAAGTTATCAGTTGATACATCCCTGCAGAGACTTCCACTGGCAGCAAGTACAGACCTGTACTACAGAAGGCACAGAGCAACAGCAAACGTACTTGTGTCAAAGCACGTTGCCATATTAGAGGTCAGTGTCATATTTTATTTTTAAATCAAATATAGTTATGCTCTTAATATCACAGCAAACCTGCCCCATACATTTTAACAACCTCCTAATTTCCTCTTCCATCTTCCCCCAAAGCTCCCTAGCAGCTTACTCTTGAGCAGTACCTAATACCACCAGATCTCCTAATTACAAAGAGTGTTTTTAATGTTTTTATGTAGGTGAAACAGCTCCAAGAAATCACTCACTGTCTTAAAACTGGTGATATTAGTCCTACTTCTGACACATTACTGTCTTCTTCTCACTGGCTCAGAGGTGCCCCAATACAGCAAAAAGACGGTACAGCCCTTGTCCCAAAAAGCCCTCCTCTCCTCCCCAGGCCTCCTTTAGCCCCTAGAAAGGACTGTAAGCAGCAAAGTAACAACACAGCTGAAGAAACTCTGTGCTTCAGATGGTATTTGCAACCTCAGCACTGTTCACAGAGTCCACAAGCCTGTGGGCAGTTGTTTCAGATGTACCATCTGGAGGCATTTGTCATCATCTTACTGTCCCCAGCAGTGTGCACAGCTATAAAAGCAAGAGTATCTTGACTACTCAATAGGTAAAGTGATATCCAAAACTATCAGTTTAAGCAAATATCATGCTTTTGAATCACAGTTACGTCTGCAGGTCATCCTTATTTTATTCTTTCACAGATATACTTTGGCCAGAAATAAAATCAGCCAAGAGAATTGCTTCAGATCTGTCCAGAGACGTTCTACCACTGAGTCTGCTCAGCACTACAGCAGCTTCTACTATTTTCTGTCTTATCTATCTTACTTATTAGAGCCTCTGCAACAAATTTTAAATGTGAATATATTAATCATATCAATATCCTACAGAAGTAACCATGTAATCCAGATGTTGCTTTCAGAGGAATGCAGGAACACTTTATATACCGTGATAGCTTTTATGCACTTGCTGTATGCCTAAGAAAATGTTATCTTTCAATGTGCTGCATTACAGGTAGGGAAAAAAGCCTCACGTAACATGATTTTTCTCCCTTTATTCTTACTGGACAATTCTATGGTGTGGGGTACAGCACGGTCTGTCAGCAGATGTCCTTGAAAGGCATCTTCAGCCTTCAGCTGTTTCCCTCATTCATCCCTTATTTCTCATATTTCTCACAGGTCTCCCAAAATTTAACTGTGAACTAGCTGCTCCTTAGTGTGCACACTGAGGCTGAGGCTATTTCTGTAGGCCTGCTCAACTCAGGAAGACTACTATGCCTGCTAAAATGGCCAACTGATACTCACTTAGGACTCTCCTGTGTAATACTGAAGTGATACACTTGAGCAGCCTTCAGTAACAAACAACGTGCACAAAAAAGAGAGTTCTTAAGGCAACAGAATACATCTAATTTTATCAAAAGGACCAAAATAAACCTCGAACTCCTAGGAGAAAACCCTAACATTATTTTGGTATCTAAACATTCCCATTAAAAGTATTTTGTTATATGTCAAACCACAGATAGTGCTGGAGAAAAACTAATAACATTTGTTGACATTCTTAACATAGTGTCATATTTTATCTCATAACAACAAAGAATAATCAGAAATGCTTTGTTAAATATGTATTTGCTACAGTAGCTGTCAGTTACAGAGGCTGAAAAAAGGTTTTTAATATTAAACTTTGGTATTTGAAATAAACCTGACTTCTGTCCTTCACACAATTCCCTGTTTTGAACATCTGTGAGCCTGCTGCTGCTACTTCATAAGAAAGGAAGGATGTTTAATCAAGTGGAGCTCTGCAAAACGAGGCAGACCAGTTTCTAGCCTTTGTATTTTAGAAAGTGAGTTATCAACATAAAGATTTAGTCACTGTATTACAGCAACAGCAATATATACCAAGGCTAAAGGGATGTATAAAACTGTGGTCTCTTTAAAGAGAGTGGAGTCTCAGTGCTAACTTGACTGGGAACAAGATTTCACAGCAGTCCTGATAGCATTCAGCAAAGTAGCATGCCAGTATGTCCAAACCTGTGTCTTCAGCTGAGTAAAAGCAATTAGGAGTACAATAGCTTGTGTACTTCTGTTCTAGTCTCCCAGAGTCTTCTTTGTATTATGATTTTAAATTTGCCAACAATTAATAACAAAAAAACATACATTTAAATGCAAGGAAAGTGGATTCTAGGTTTAGATTCTCTTAGGATAACTCAGGATTGATACGTATGAAAAAAATAATGTCACTGTCTTCAAAGATGAGTTGTTAGGAGTAAACTAGTGAAGTAGTCCAACATTGTAAAACCTGGAATATTTGCCAAGTGAGGTCACTTTTAAGTGAAATTAGCATCTAAAGAAGTCAGTAGAGAGACATGCCTCTCACACTAAGGCAACAGGGTAGTATCACATGATTGTGTCTAGACATCCCTTTTTGCAACTGCTACAAAAAGATGTGTTTGCAAGACCCAAATCAATGGCTTCACCAAGAGCATTAAAACACTCAAAACTGACTCAGAGTTGAGAACTCTGAACCTTTCAAAGTTATTCTTGAATTTTAGTATTTACTATGCTAGACAGCTGACTTGAATTTTTACAGTATACCATTCAGATTGTAGGAGGTATTTAAATATAGATGATTTTACAATAGTGAAATATATTCGAATCAGAACATTTTGGTTCACTTACAGCCATTATTTGTATAAAATAATTTTTGATGCATAACAGATTTTTTTCAGGGCCAGCTGCTCACAGAAGTTGCTGATGGAGAAAAACTGTTCCCCCTCAATTTCCACTCCAGCCATACTCACACCTCCTCATCCCAACACTTGTGAGACTTGTGGTGGGAAGAGTGAAGACTGTGCAGGCCAATGACAACTATAATCGTGGGAACTGTACCCAAGAGCCAATTTCTGACACAACTCCCTAATATTTTAAGTAACAACTAATAACTAAAAGCTGTAAGTTAGAATAGCTAGAATCCTACAAACACTCTCCCATCTTTGATAAGAATCAGAGGTACAATGAACCTTTAGAGCATAATTATTTAATGTAGTTTCTTGTGGAGTCTGAGAAGTAAATCACTCAGCTGTTTATCTATATTTCAAGAAAAAAGTTAGACCATTTTGAGACATATTACAGTCTTGATTTCAATTACAGAGCACAATTTCATACACTGATGTAAAATGTTTCTGTATTATAGAAATCTGATTCCTGCTCCAAACTGAACACCATCACATATCCTGAAAAGAAACAACAAATAAACAATGTAAGTGATATATAAGGTACTGATGAAATTAAAATCAATTCTTCCTACCCAAAAATTCCCAAGATTTTCAGTCTTTGGAAAGTTACAATTCAAATTTTAGCTGGCAAAGGCTTTTTTAAATAAATGCTTTGACAATCTGTCATCCGTACGGTGTATTTGCATTTGCAAAATAAAGCCTATAATTTTCAAATTGCTATTATTCATTCACATTTCACATGAATGACAAGTAGAAACATAATCCAACTCCTGTACAAAATAGAGTATCTCACACAGTATTCACAGGCAAGAACAGGCCCCCAGAAGCTTTTTTGTTCTGTACTATAGTATTTGCTTGGTGTAGGATAATTGGTTGCCAGCAAATTAATTTGTTCTCCCTTTATCTATAGTTAAACTTGTTTTCATTTTTCAAGCAAAGACATTAAACTCTGTATTTATCCAATAATTTGTTTTTAGAAGGCTTAAGAAAATCCCATGAGCTATTTCACTGATCATTTCCCCTGAAGAAATACAATTTTCTACACAGCTACTCATACATTTCAACATCTGATTTTGGGTTCAATGAATTTTGAAACCTGAAATGCAATCTTAAACAAAGAAGTACAGTGAAACCAACATGAATATAGTGAGCTGAAAGAAGAGCATCAAGTGCTGAAAAATCTCTAAACTGGCACAGAACAAAATTTAAAGGCATCAATTCTCTCTGACAAAACCAGATAGAAGTAACCTTTAAAACCTGCTACTATAAAAAAAATTGGTGTAAAAACCAAACCTGTCACCAGGCTGTACTCCCATGGGGAAACAGTAGTTAAGTTCTAATCTAGCAATGTTTCCAAGTCGCAGCACTATTCCAGCACCATAAGACCATCGGATATACTCTGCCAACTTCTGCAGGTGAGCTCTGGGACCATCACCTGAAAGCAAAAGAGGAGGAGAACAAGAGTCAAAGTAGATTGTCAAGGTGGTCAAAGGCTAACTGGATTTTCAGAGCTAGAAGACAGACTGCTTAGGAGCACCTCCTGCAGATTCAAAATCTATTTACTACCCGCAACTGCCATAAATGCCAAGTACCTTGGACGCAAAGTACCATGATTTTAGTTGGATTGCTGATTGATCTTAATTTCCCACCACTGAGTAACCTACTTGCATGAATCTGGAAATGAGTACTTAAGACTTAACTAAATGTCTTTAGTGGGTCTTTTTTAGTTTTAAAGTTGATTTGCCTGCTTTTCAATGGCGCACAAAGTGTTTCCTTCCCATATGGATGCCACCTCTCTTCCATCAAGGGAGGCAGACATCAAGACAATCAAACTGATTGAACTGATAATGAAAAATCGTACACTAATACCCAGAAATATATCTTGAAAAAAGTTGGAGATGGAAGAAAAAAAACTCCGAAACATCAGTTACCACACCCTAATCTACACTCCAATGCCACCACTTTTTATTAGGTTAATCCCAGAAAACATTAGAATCCCACTAAAACACCATCTTCCAATCTCCCTTTAAATTGGTGTATAGTAGGTGTTAATCAATTACCACACTGGTCTGTGAACATCACCAATTCTCAGGTACTACTGTTACCATCCTAGCTCTCTTTCCTCAAGTTGTGCTATAATTTATGTAGAGAGCTAAAAAAATTACTGGCAATCTGTCAAATATACAAGTTAATAGCAGCAGCTTTTTGACAGGGACCAAAATATACGCACTAAACAAACTGCTTCTGAGGAAAAAGACACACTCTTCTTTTTGCTTTTATATACATAGAGAAGCAGGTTTTGTTATATACAATTCTAATGAGCCTTACCATAGTTAAGATTGCAAAGGTTTCCAGCATTAAGGAAGAAATGCGTTCGGAAGAGGTCTCCAAAGCCTCCCCGGCCTGGCCGGAAAGGGAGAGGGGTGTATACATGCAAGCCTCCAGCCCAGTAGGCTTCTCCTCCCAAGTAATCACCTATTTAGGGAAAATGTTGGAATAAAAGCATTTACTGTGGAATATATTAAAAGAACAAGAACACATCCTGAAGTTGCTTTATATTGCACTGCTACCTCTTTTACAACTCTTACCACTGGGTTCTAGCTCTCTCCAACCTCACCACTATCAAGTAAAAAAATCAGCACTTACACAATTCTTTAGCCTTCCAAGTGAATTGCTCTTTTTCTTCATTCCCTCACCCAAACAGCCTGAGGGATGCACCCACTTCCAGTTCATCAGAGACTACCTCCTGAACACCTCTGAAATACTTGCCTTAGTTTTAAAAATGGGAAATTCATACAATTAAACAATTGAGTTTTCCAATATACTGAACATTGAATCCACTGATAACAGCAAGTCAGCAGCAGAGTAAGGAATAGAACTGAGGAAGCTCCTGGCTCTCCGAACACCTTTGTTGATCAGATTACCTGTCCCCTAAGCTACCTAAACATATGCTGTATCAAATAAAGATTTAATGTGACTGTTGCTATACCACATTTTGGGAACTCTTCCAGTTGGAAGGTTGCTCACTAATTAAAGTGACATACTGGAAGCACGCAAGTCTGAACACACAGCTGGTATATAAAAGTAGCTTATGGCTTAACTGAGAACTACCAGGCTTTATTTCATTGTGAACTAATGCATAATGACAGATCAAAGCCATAACTCTTCTCAGATTCAAAGTGCAGAATGAGTGCAATTATTTTTAAGTGATACAAAGCTTAAAGACAGAATGTGATTCTTTGTTATACACCAATATTTTCAGTATTGTCAGAGGAGTGGGATTTAAAAGTGTCAGACCTTCACTCTGGGGTCCAATGCTGTACATACTGAATCCACGCACGCTTGTTGGTCCACCAAGGTAAAACCTAGTGAATACAGTCAAATTTAATTTAATGCTTCCCTTAAGGGACATATTTGAAAATATCTAGGCATACTTCTAACGTTGCTTTTCAGAGTTACAGGTAACTTTGTAACAGGTTTAGTAAAGGGTATTTAAAGAAATACAAGAAATTATATCTAAATCGAGATTCTGATGCATTTGTCAAAAAATTCAAAATAGATGGAAGTATTAAAAATAAAAATGAGTTTTCCACCACTTACAAAGATCAAACCAGAAGGTTCCCCAGCACTGAAGAATCAGAATACTGCCTGATTCTGTCTGTTGTAATAATTTTGATAGACATACTGTAGTTAAGATCTATCACATGTGAAGCTGACACTTAGTATTTATCATAAATAAATTTAAGACTAAATGGTTTCTGCTAGTGATCTTTAAACACAGGTGTTAGAAGGCAAAATTGCATAAAAAGCCAACACAGTTACAATATGGCTTTACTTCTAAAAATACCGACAGCGTTACCTATGACTGCTACAAAATTTTGCAGATGGTAAATACCATTTTGCAATCACAAATATTGGCAGGCAGAGCTACTACATAGCAAATTATAAATTTATACTACCCCGACATGAAATTTATAAACAGAAGGCCGGGCTTCAATACTAATATGCAATTAAAGCTAACTAGAAAATTATTTTATTCTTCTCAGAACCAGAACTACTACTGCTTCTGTCTTCCACAATAGAGTTTTCTTTATAGATTACTTGGGTTGACCAAAAAAAAAAAAAAAAAAAAAAGAAACATTTTAAAAACTTGCCTATCAGCTATACTGGATGGCTTGTCTCCAATAGGTACCAGCATTCCACCCCAAAGTGATGCTGAAAAAACCTTTAGAGAGAAAAAAAAATATATGTTATGAGTTAATGTCACTAAAAACAGTACTAGTAAAATTTCATTGCTCAGTAAAAGGCAGCACTCGCGTTAGTCTGACAGAAAGTTACAGGTGATCACAGTGTGTGCATGGATATCACATCATCAGTAATGGTATTTTCAGCAAACTCCTGATCATTGCTGCCCTCTTTCTTTTATACAGTGCTACATCTTGAAAAAGTCAATACAGCACATTTGAACCAAGTGCTACTTTCACAATAGCCAAAGGGAACACTCATGCAGCTCCTATTTTCTTATGAATTTTCATGTCTTGAAATAAGCCAACACTGATGACACAAATTACTCCTGGCAATTTTAAACCCATAGGAGGTTAAGTCTGGCAAATGGCTACCAAAAATGTATAATTATTACCACTCTGTAAATTAGGCTTCTAATTAATTGAAACCACCTTCTGCAACTCACTATATTTGACATCAAATACACATACATCATTACTGCTTAGCTATACAGTAATTATCGGGAGCCACACCACTATAATAAGTACATTTAATAATTTGCTTGCTGCCTGCGTATCAAGTAGAAGTACTACTGCCAGATGGCAAGATCTATTATCAACATCTAGGCTAAAGGCGTTGGATAACGTCTCTAATTTTACAGCACACTTTTACTACCTTCTGGCCTGAGAGTCCCCAGATGCCTCCCCCGCCATGATCAGATGTGAACCCATCAGGCGGTACACGCGTATCTGGCTACACAACACACAGCATAGGTAGAAGCCAGCTGCACGCAAGTCTACCCTCATGAACAATGGGCGACATAAAATTATGTACACCACATGATGAGATATACTTCACTGTCATTCACAATGTAGGCATACTAGCAGTCATGGGAAAGAGCAAAGCCCTCTTTGTGTAGCCATGAAGCCGTTAAATTACTTCATCAGAGAACACACTGTCTTTCACCACTGACGGTCGACAAATAAATGTAAGATGATTAGAAGTGCACTCATCAGGCTATCCCTTTTCTTCCATTGCATGGAAGGTGCATATAACAAATAGCCTTAAAATGCCCTTCTGTGTTGGCATTGGAACTTAACTTGTTCATTGTGCACAAAATGTTGTAGTGAAAGCTTAGCACTGTAGTGAAATCAGCCTTCCCATTCTTTCCCAATATTTTACACAGAAGTAATTACATGCCATAATACCAAAATTAGTAGACATATACTCATAATTTGCCATGACAAAAGAAAACTAAACCAAGATTAGTCAGAATTTCATAACCAGGTAAAAGAGACAGAACAAAGGCTGTAATAAGTTTTCGAAAAATCACTCTTAAGAAAAATCACAGACATGCCCAACATCACTTCTGAAAGGAAAATAGTTCATATGGTTAACTGTCAAGCAAGTCGTTCTTTCTAAAATGCCCACTTCTCAAGTCACTGTACACAGCAAGAACATCAGGTTAAAAATATTTTACTTTCAAAAAAAACAAATCAAGATACCTACACCATCCGTCTTTCACTTCCATGACCTTTTTCTAATCCATGGTGAAAAATCATCATAAGACACAGATTCAATAAGCTCATTTGCTAACTCAGATCAATTACTAAAATATCTTTTAAAAAAATTACCGAATCCCAGATAAGTTGCTTATTCAACTGAAATTCAAAATCCTCTTTTAGAAAGCTCACATCTCCACCTGTATAGCCAGCCAGCTCCTGCAAAAACATAAGTTAATGAAAGTTGTAACAGATATTACATGCTTCTTCCATCTAAAAGTTCATCATGTCTGCATCAGCATAAGCAGTGTTTTCTGTAGAAGATACCAGAAGATACACTGGTATGGAGAGACAACTGAGTTTTGAACCAATGAAAAACCATGCACGACCCTCAGAACAATGAGCTGCACTTTTCTCCTCCAAATATTAGACCAAGGTATTGCTTCCTAAGCTATTTTGTAAATGATGGCAAAATAGAACGGAGCTGGAAAATTCAGCACCCAAAATCAAAACTCTTACTGTATTTACCTAGACCTAAGAAGGTTTTACATGTACTAAAGCAGGGAACAAGGCAGCCAGTTGCATTACACCAATGCAAGCTGAAAATAACAAGTGAAGTGACTGAATCAGTGTTAGATATGTTAACTAAACCCTGAGTTATAACCATCCTTCTCACTCAGAACAGTTCACTGATGCTTACAGGAAGAATAGCACTTCTCCTTCCAATGACATTTCAAAGCAATCTGCTTCTAAAGCATTGCAGAAGTTAATGCTTCTGAAGTACTAACCCATACAGCATAAAAGCCAGCTTTTCTGAAAGCTCTGCAAGTAACAAGAGTGAAAGCCATTTTATGTGCCAAAATGATACATGCGTATGCCTTTGAGAGCTATTTTTACCCAATGTTACATTTTAATTCTAAGACTTACAAACTTTGTAAGTAGCAACAGGACCACAGTCTGGCAGACTTACAGTGTTAGAAACAAGTATGAATACCTACTGTAGAGTATCAGGGATAATGTATCTCACCTAATAAACAATTTAATGCTAATGGTGAGATAAAATGTCTGTGCTATTTGACCAATGGTATACAAATGAAAATTTGCCACCATAAAAAAGATTTAATGATTTTAAAAGGCACACCCTGTAAAGATAAAAAGAAAATACTGGTCATCACTGTATCCTAGTGAATTTACAATTAATTTCTAACTGCAGACATTTTTAACATGAGCATCAATTAGATAAATTAAGACTTACTGAAACACACTTACAGAAAAAAACCAATAATACCATAAATGATTTAATATTACCTGATTAATTTTCAGCAAAGCACCTCGTTTTGGCAAGATTGAGGAGTTCCGAGAATCAATTACCATGGCATGCTGGAAAGAACCACACAATTTTTTTTAGGTTCTCATACCTGCTGAATACCACAGAGTGACACACTTATTTTCCTTCAAAAACAGTGTGCAGAGTGCAAACAGTGGAAGACAACCACAGCTCCAGCTAAGGATACTGTAGCTTCATGGATTCAGGAAAAATATACCTACAGACTAAGTTAGTTTTGAATTTAGAAGCCACATGAAATGCATACATTTATATCTTTCGGCCATGGTACACATCGGAAATACAGCAGCAACAATGCCCCAGTGTGAATCACCAATTTTCTGACAGTAATCCGAAAACACTTTACCTCCTACAATTTGGAAGCTACAAGTTAAAGACGACAAGTGACCAAAAACTGCTACAGGAAAGAATATTTAGAAAGAGCACAGCAACTGTAAAATGAGGAAATTTACTGATCCTATCTTCTACAAAACAAGAAAACTCTGCAAAAAAAGACAGCAAATTAGGTGGAGGGAGGCCCTGCAGCAGGAACAAGCCAGCCTATGCAACAGTCAACTATGAAAATATGTTTTCTCCTTGGACTTCCTGGATGAGTCTGTGTGAATGACCAAACACACCAAAAGATGTTTGAAGTAAAACACACTACCTACTAACTTTGGTATCTTTCATGAGTACTAGATGTCTCAAAATAATGTGTTTTAAAAAATTATCAGGAAAACACCTTACAGAGAGAGAAGATTTAAGAGAATGTCCACTTTCTTCTCGAACAGAAAAGGATGCTGTTCTAGCAAGGCAGCCAAGCTCTCTCCACACACCCTCCCACTTCAGTGTGTGATTGGTCTTCCAGATTGGAAACTGCAAATAAAGAACTGAGTAAGACATGAAAAAAATTTTGCTACAAAATTAAAATAAACATTTCCCTGAAAAATCTCTCTCTTTTTTTTAATAAATGAGTCTATGCTTTTTCTTTCCAAACTTCTTGGATCGAAGATAAACCCTTCTGCATTTCAGAGCAATGCTAATTCTGCTCCAGTCACGAGAGTTTCTCCAAGCAGATGCACAATACTTCATCCATCCCAAATGAAAAATACCTTGAATTGGACTGATACAGTGAGCTAGGCAACCAGCTGCCTCTCTAAAATGACACTTTAAACATTAAAAATTTGAAGAAAAACACATCAGGACTTTTATATGGCCAAAATAAGATTCAATTCTAACAAAAAGACTAAGGTGTATTACCTCTGTCATTTTAAAATTGTTGACCTCTTTCAAATAATGACAAGTTAGCCCTGTGCACAAGTGTTTCAATCATTACAAAAGTAAACCAAATATTTGTGAAAGCCAGCTGTGACCTGAATTAAATGTAAATGAAGCATGGGTTTGACAAATGCTTGGGCTACACTTACATTAAACTCTGTTGATATTCCTCTATCAGTTTCACGAAGAGAGCTCCAAGGGAACTGGCCGGTTACTTTATACAGGTTAACTGAAAAACTGAAACACAACATTACTGGTAGGTTTGAAAGTGAAACTATTTAAGTAGTTAAGGAGATCTAAATTATCACAAAAACTTAAGAAACCACCTCTGCTACATTATTAGCTGACTCTCAGGAAAGGAATACGTTTAATTATTACTCAGTGAAAGATCTTATTAACTGTTTTATACTCCTTCACTAAAAAAAGTACTCAAAAATGCATGCCCTACTTTCTTTCAAACTTTCCAGGCTGTGGTTTGAAGAATGACAGGCCGTATGAAGTTTCCTTTGTTCCGTAGGAGAACTGGAAGGTTACTTTTTCTGCACGTCCCAAGAGGTTTGGAAACTTGAGCCCAAGTACCTACAGAAAAAAAAAAAAAACCCTCACAACATTTCATATAGTTGCTGTCTTGCATCTTAACCATATACTGAAGACAATCATATCTACCATGAGAATGAGAAATGAAGACATTACAAGCAGCTGTAACCGAATGTGTTTTGCTTTAAAGTTAGATTTCGCTTTGCACTGGCAGCAAAAGCCATCACAATAGCAGAAGTTAAATCCAATTTTTATTGCTGCCCAGTAGCAGCTGACTTAATCTGCATTCTCACTGTATCATCAGTACTGCTATTATTTCAAGGAAAATCTCCCAGCCAGTCTCAAAGCCCAGGAAAATAAGTCTTTGGCATATTAAGAGCTGCTTTGCAACTGCGGACTTTCCAGCTGATCATCACAAAAACTAATTGTCAGGCAGGGTTCATCAGAACCACAGCAGTAAGCCAATGGAAAATTATCAATACAGAGCCACTTCCCTGTATTTCTGTTTTTGAGCAACAAGATACTTCTGCAATCAGTCCTGACGGCAGTACAACATACCATTACAATTCTCCAGAAACTAGTTAAACACTTTTGCCTGTTCTGACACCAATTCTTTGCATCCCTTTGGCAGCTCTTGGCCCTTTGGAAGGAAAGATGGAGCAGGTTTCCTCCAAGCACAGACACTACCAGGACTGTTCTACTCAGTGTTCTGTTTTAAAATATAAAAAAGCTACCAAATGCTGATTGACTTTGTCTAAAAGCTATTGGAAGCAAATCAGTCACCTGGCTTTGTGATGATGGCTACTATTGAGATTATCCAACTAACCAGAAAGGGCTATTAGTACGAAATATTAGATCTACAGGTTTCAGATGAATTTAAGGGATTAGAATAAATGTCAAATCTATCCAATTTGTAAGGAAACAATCTCTGCTGCCAATACCAGTGTATACGAGTCACGCTTTACATCATTCAAAAGTTTTACTTCTCTGTAACAAATTAAAATCAAATAGAAGGGGAAGCTGAATACAAAAAAGAGACACCAAAGTAGCTTTCAGACTGTTTTCAAAGGCACTAGAACCAACAAGTAGGATTCCCCACTGGTCTCATTCAGGCCACAACATCCTGGACATTGCTCTCCGTAAGCAGCTCTCAATTCACTGAGTTCCTATTCTCCTTGCACTTGCAAAACACCATCACCTGAGTCATGCAGTATCTTATCCAGGTTAAAAATACCCCTAAGAAGAAAAGGATGAGTCCCTTGATCTGGCTTATCTATCAGCCTCAGGCACAGCTGCACCGTGCACATGAGAAGGCAGAATGGGTGCAGGAATGAGCACGTGAAAGCAAAATCTACTTACACCAGCACTTCCATTAAAAGCACACTTAGGGAACAACAGTACAGCTCTTACTTTTTGTGTCACTTGGTAAATATTTCTCACACAAGATTTTATCTGATGCATCCTTAATTGAATCAAATGGAAACAAGTTCCACAGTTGATATGTTTCTGGAAAACCTTGCATTTTGCAGCCCAGAATAACTGGTACTGGGCTAAAATAGTGAAAACCAAGAAGAGTTTTGAAGTCAAACATAAAGCATTTCAACTGAGAAGAAAACCACTATAAACAGATCTCATAGAAGCTAAATTTCAAACTCCTTACTAATCCTTCCAGTAGGTAAAGAGTCTTAAATATTATTAACAAATAATTTAAGTCATTTTTAAGAATTAAAACATTAACATTCTGAGTTGGAAGCTACAGCATTCCTCCCTAGCTCAAAATAGGCTTTTGCTGAACGAAAGCCTGACTAATACAAAGACTCTTTAGAGACAAAGGTCTGGCAAAGCCTTAGTAAAGCTGGATCAAGAAAATAATTTGGCTTGGGTCAAGTCCTCACTTATTTAATCACCAAATTCCCTGCTAGGTTTGAAATATGACAGTAAGAGGAATATCAAAATGAATTGATAATTATGTGAAATAATCCATACCATACTGCCTTCATTGTTGCCAACCATAGTGTTATAGCTTCCAGTTAGTCTTCTCAATTCCGTTACCTCAAAAGTTACATCTAAACCATTTGGAAGGGCATCATCTCCTACATAAACAAACATATGTTATGTCTAAAGAGCTATTTAAAAAAACACAGACAGAAGATGTCTTGAATTACTTGAAACTGGTTGAATTAAATTAAAAGTCTACATTACAAAGAAAAATGGCTTGAGAAAAAGATGTTGTTTGGACATGAGTGCAGAATCTAGTTCAATCATAGCATGACTGGCTTTAATCACCAACATCTTAGTTTGATTATGAAACAGTAACATTTGTTTGTTACCTACACACTAAAAACAAAGGTGTACACAAATCCTTACATTAGAATAAACAGAAATCAAAGTGGTCCAGACGGGGCAAAAAGAATGCTGTCACTAGGGGAGACCATCCAGCACTGTGTGGGAAGGGCTGAACAACAGAAACCGCCCAGTTCCCTCAGGGCTCTGGCTACAGCAGCTGTTCCAAAACACAGCTGTCAAGACTACATAAACCTGCTTGAAGTAAATGGGACAGCATCCCATCACCAGCAACCTGTGGGACTGTGTTTCCTTCTCAGTAACACAACTTTCCTCTGAGGAAGAGAACAGCAACAGCTTTGCAAAGCAACCACAACCCCAAGAATGCCAACTGAGCCTCACTGTGAAACCCACATACATTCAGCTGCCCCAATATATACTATAAGCCAATTTTTAAACACAAGCACTGATGCAATTTCTAGTATTTCCTTAAACAACAAGGATGGGCTGATATAATGCCAGTTATGTGATGGGTAATATATGGAAGTACAGGACACATTATCGAGCTTTTCCTCAAGTATTCCTCTGAAACGTGGATTAAGTGATGCGTACTGCAATTCATTTAGTGATGGAAATTCATTCATTTTTACATGTATAGAAGTAATATTTATATACACACACATATATACAGACACATGCAAATACATCTTCTTTGTAAGGATGATGGACAGACACATACTTTCCTATACGTAGTACAGCTACACGTACATCTAAAACATATAAAGGTATGTAAAGGAGAGAGTAAGTTATACACACAAAAAAATATCCAATCTATTACACAGGGAAATATACATTATAGGTACGCCATGTGTGTATGAGAAACAAGGTAAGGATTAATGAGGCAATACATACCTTGACAGGTATCAATCAGAACCTCTACCTGTCTAAAGATACCTAGACGAAGCAACTTTTCACGGGCTTCATGGGATTTTCTCATCACCTACAGGATGAGATAAGTAGCTCAGTCTTTCAGGTTACCAAAGAATAACTAGGATAAAATAGTTAGAATGACGCTAAGTCATACAATATTCACAGATTTGTATACAAAGACACATGTAGCGCCATCAAAACAGAACACAACCACTTTAACACTTGAATCTGTAAAGAAATAAATATGGAGCATCCAGCTCAGTTCCTACCTTTTGTTAGTTTGTATCCTAATTGTTATAATACTTAAACCTATTATTCAAATAGGTCTCAGTACGTAAAACTTATATACCTATACAGCACTCATGCTTTTGACAAAAAAACAAACACCCTAATCTGTTTACATCTATACCAATTTACAGGTCTAACTGCCAGCCACACTGCAGAAGGAATCACCACCTAAAAGTGCAATGACATACACTTTGATCCATTGTGGAGACCAGCACCAGCTACCTACGCTGAGATCTACTAATTTATCTTAAGCAAATTAACTAAAATGTCACCTACACAGCAATTCTCAAACTGAAGAGTGAAGCCGAAAAAATAACTGGGAGTGCTGTTTGCCATCTCACAATGTCTTTGAGTGGAATACATCACAAAATACAGTATCTGCCAGTATTTTATATTTAAGTTTGGCTTCCATACCACAAGATCAGAATCATCACAGAACTTGACAAAGTTGCCCCATGTCTGAAGGGTGTAGCCCAAAGCAGGAAAAAGACAGAAAATTGTAACCTGAATTTTTAAACAGGAGGTCTGATACTCACTACCGTACTTACATCAATGAGATTTTTAGCCTTGAAAACATCAGAGATTTCATACATGATAATGTCATCTTTGGTCCTTCCAAGTCCATCGAAATGCACATGCTGAACCACCACCTAAACAGAACAGATGTTTAAACACAAACACTGAATTTGCACCTAATAATGAGTACCAAAATCACCAATGCAGAAAAAAGTGTTGTTGAAGTGAAAACTCCTGAAGACTCCCAGGCCAATTACTGCTAACCTACATTGTGAGAAATCAGTGCTATCTACAATTCTGGAAAGTTGTTCCCTTAACAAGAAAATTAAAGAAAAAAGAACTCTACTATAAAAGCTAATACTGGTTGTAGCAGAAAAGACAGTAATGGACTGCAGCTGCTGGCATTTTAGTCGTAAGTGTTGTAGCGAAAAGTAAGTCACTGCAGAAATCACATTGAGATACCAAAACACATAAGACAAAACAAGACAAAATGTGTAGTTAGTTGTAGTTAGCTATTTAAGCACAGAGTTAAAAGAAAAAACAAACAGACCAACAAGCAATAAATACTTGAACTCTAACTATTAAAATTATTACTACCACTGGAGTGTTGTAGTTTAAAATGCATATTAAGACCACTAGCATTACAAGGTTTAGTATTTCTTAAAATCATTCATATTGTTATATAATAATCTGAAATAATTTGATCTTAAAAATCACAACATACTCCAGGTTAGCTGGTACAAATGGACTACCGTGATTGCATTTCCCTTATTTTTCCGATCTTTTCAGATCTTCAGGAGTAAGTGATAAAAAAAATCTGAAAATGCTTCATGTATTCACATAGAATAAAATAGCAGAATAAGACAAATCTAGCATTACTGCAAATTGCTTAAAAAACCCTACCAGAATATATACATAATGAACTAAATAAAAAACAAATGTTATTAGCAAGCTTCTAGTGAGGATGACTCTGAAGAGCATAAGGGAAAGCAAAATTTTAATAAAAACTAAGATAACGGACAATATCTCACCCCTCTAGCATGGTTAAACATATTATGGGCCAAGACAGACATGCTCTTACATGTGAAGTATTAAAAAAAAAAAGTTACCATCCTCACTGAACTTAGTATTTCCTTTAGCAACATAATTCACATGGCGGCACTTTACCCTAACCTGGCTAACACTGCACTATAGCAGATTAAGGACAGTTGCTTGGTTTGCTCCTAAGAAGTGCTGCAGAAGCAGTAATCTCTTACAAGAGAGAAGGGAAAGCAGCATCTAGAAACAGGTCTATTAGCTCAAAGCTGAATTTAAAAACCAACTCCTGTGGTAGGGAAAAAAAAAAACAAACCAAGAACTAGACAACATCCAATTAAATTCACAGTACTGAATTTAATTCTCTCACATCTCAAACCATAGATTAGAAACTTCCCGTAGCAAAACCAAGCAAGCAAGGGTGGCAAGACATTTCTGTTAAGAAAAAAATCAGGATGTTGTTCAGGTACTTACATCTTTGTTTTCAAGAATTTCCTGCTTAGCCTCAGGTTCAACTTCAACCAGTTCAGCTTCCTCTCCCAGGGCACCAAAGTCTGGCCCACCTGCTGGAAGAGGCTCCAAACTCTGAAAGCATAAAAAAACAGCATTTAGTATGGTGCGTGGATTTGTGATTTATGCCTTTTGCCATGGAAAAAAACTACAGTTCTTGACACTGGGCTCATCAGATCCTAAGGGAATAAAAGCAAAAGAGAAGAAATTACTAGCACACTTGTTACCCAGCCACTTGCTGAAATTTTTAATGAAAGATGAATAGCTTCCACGTTGAATGATTCTCAAAAATACTCTGCACTCTTCCAAAAATAACCTTATTTTTAAGGCAAGCCTCCTATATTAAAGATGAATTCTACCTTCTTAAAAAAAAAAATCTAACGAATCAGGGTGTCACTACTTAGTTTGGGTTTTTGGGAGGAGAGGTTGAACAATAAAGAAAAAAAAGGGTGTTTTCAGCATATTACTTTGCTTTGCACATATTTATGTACTTTTTTTTATAATACTTCTTTTAAAAGTAACCTTCAAGTAATGCTCAAGAACCTCAGGTCATTATGCATCAGCAGTGAACGTATTTTAACAAAATGGTTTCCAATACAGCATGGCTTTATTTACCATACCTGAAAAAGTCCTAAAATAATACTTATCAGAAGATAATGGATTCAAGCATGAGTGAATAGAGGGTTACCTGCAAAAGCAGAGGTCAGGATTGGATAACTCAGCAAATCTACTTTTAGTCTTGAGTCACTAATACCGTAACTGCTGCATTATTTAAGGATAGCTGTTTTGTTGTAATAGTAAATTCCTGTTACCTGTCAGAATCAAGTTAAATGAAGACAGAATCCTCTCTCACTCCCAATAATTTTCAGGCAAACATGAAGCACTCTACATCCACACAATATTGTACATCAGTTTGTACTACAGATGAATGTAAAACCAAGATCACGAGAAAAAAATTTGAAACCAAAATTAAATTAGCCATGGTAATGAGATACTCTGGACCCTTAACAGCCCCCTGCAGCAATATATTCCGCAGTCTAATTAAACACTTACAGACAAGCCTGCTGGTTTTCAACAGGCTCACAGGAAAGAGGTATTCTACTTGGGATCCTGAGGAACCATCCAGACCATTCTTAGCCCCTAAAGAGGTTAGTCACTCAAAACTCTGTTGTAGACAATTCAGGTATGATTAAACAGCCCTGTGCAGGCTCTCCATGGTTGTTTTAAGGGGAAAGTAGTTTAAGCCAAATTCACAAAGTATTCCACCAAATGGATTTAAAATTTGTTCTTCGATTCCTTAGCTTTACAGTCAACAGCACCACTGACCTTTCTACTATACACTGACACTGTTATAGCTTGACTTTCTCATAACCTGTCACGTACAGCTCTTCCACCTTTCCATAAAGCAGAACGCTCAAGAGTGGGCTGCTTATCTAAAATTATCCTGAGAGATGCTTCTCCAATGAAGCCTTGAAGCGTGGAGAATTCAATGACTTCCTAAAGTATTTCAGAGCCTATGTATCCCTATTATTCGAAATTCTGATGTTGCCATTATGACTCCTACTTCTTGTCCAACCACAAGAAACTCTTAAATCTTTATGTTCCTTCCTTAAGCTACGGTATATGGACTTGGAGATTTATGCTTCTGTTCACGAGGATCTCCAAGTGCTACAGGCGTGCGAGACACAACAGATTTCTTTAAGCAGTGCTGCTGTTTCCTGGTGAAGTGCAAACCTCTGCTCTTCACTGTGCGAGAGCTGCAGTTGTGGGTCAGTTTCCTTTTCCTCCGTGGTTTGGTTTATTTTCCTTTTTGATTTGGGGTTTGCTTTCTTGTTTGTTTTGTTTTATATTTTTTCTTCTGTCATTTACACAATTTGGCTCTTCCCAGCCCCCCGGCGGGAAGGTCAACCCTGACCGCCGACAGGGAGGAAAAAAAGATCAGTGAGGAGAAGGCAGCGGAGGCCGGCCGGGCCGGGCCAGGTGCCGGTCCCTGCCCCTACCCCCTCG
>NW_010102399.1:0-7259 GCF_000699245.1 Pterocles gutturalis
ACCCTGTCCCTTAATTCTCACCCACAAAAATTCATATACATTACAGAGAAAAGGGAGTTAGAAGTATTTATTATCCCTAACAATTGAGAAAGTTTTGTTACTCTGTGAATTTTGGTGAAATGTTTAGGAGCTAAAGCAGATCTTTCATAACTATGAAAGAACAATATCTACGGGCATCTTTATCTATGTCTGTGAAACTAGAAGCATACATCCACTTATCTCCCCATGAATACAGCGTGTGTGTACATGCATGTGTAGAGCTGTGTTTCCATAGTTATTTCTGGCAAACTACCAGCTGTCAACTGCCCGAAACATTGAATTCATTTTAGGTCAGACCTCAACATTATTTTCTTACGGTACATAACATTATATATTTTTTTTTTCTGGAAAAGTTTATTTTCTTCCCCAGGACAGCATTTAAGCCCATTCTTTTGGGAAGCCTCTTTCATCTCATAGCTGGAAGTAGGTGACACGATACACATATCTTAACCAGTCAGATGTGTTTTTCTCAGCCTAAGAGCATCCTACAGAACTCATGGCATCACTGGTAGTACTCTGGCCTGTTCTTAGAAAATATCCTATTCAAGAATTAGTTATGACTAAATACAAGATAATATAGGTGATGTGAGGATCTCTAGGATTTCCAATCTCCAAGACTAAAATCCATATTTTAAAATAGTTTAAGTGTTTAAGAAACAGCCTAATATTTTTCCACTTTGTCTGGGGATACACATTATCTTTCTCAGAATTACAATTGTTTTGCTTAAAGTACACCATTTTGGTTCTGTCAGCATGGTTTCAGAATGAAAACTAATTTTTGCACTTGGAAAGATTTATGCATGTTCAGCATGCAGAGGAACTCTGAATACATAAAAAAAAATCTTGAATAGCCAGTTCTCATGGTGTTTACTCTTACTTATTGTTACTTGACGAGTGGAGCAGAACAGTCAGTCAGTTTGTTCTTAAAAACTACCACTTCCTCATTAGTAAGAAAAAATATTGCATTTGTCATTGCTTACTTTCATATTCCAAACTACAAAAAAACTCCCATAGCAAACACTGACAAAACCTTTTGACATGTGTGCTTGCCAAAATACCTTAGTATAAAAAGAACAAATCCAAATCTCTTCCTGACTACAGAACAGCAATCAATTCAAGGCTAGTTTTAATGAGACAAATGTTAAAATGAACCAAGTGAAGCACAAAATTTTTGAGAGACATAGGTTCTAACTTATTTTTGCTATTCCAGTCAGTAATAACAAACTTAAAGAAAAAGAAAATAACAGAACTGTAATTGGAATGCCCTCGAAAGTTTTCTACAAGAGAAACAATGGAAAAAAAATTAATTAGAAGATATTTACATTATGGAAAATCCCTGCACCATAGTCAATGAAAGGGATTTCTTGATCTTTTCCATACTAACTGCACCTACTTCAAAGGGTTTGTTTGCATGGTGCCTCGTCAGTCAATCTACTAAAATTATCCAACAGCCCCATAATTGTCTACTATCATTTGCATACATTCTTTTGGGTATCAGGAGGAACAGGAGATGAGATGTGTGCAACATACAAATGGTTCCCTATTCTTCAAGTTTTATGGAAAGAGATGGAATATTTTTGTTGCATGCCTACATTTGCAAAAAGTAACACGACTCAACCACTAATGTGTAATGTTGTTAAAGGACAACTATGTTATTACTGTATAAGAACCTTCACTTTAAAATTACAAGGCACTAGAACAAAAGTAAAAAACAAAAACTCTCTACTCTTAGGTTGATGATAACTCAACTTCTTTGTTGAAGAAAAGCAAATTAAGTTTCATGCATAAAATTGCCTGCAACAGAGCAGAGCTCACCAAAATTACTTCTGACTGAACTGCTACATCAAGTTGGAGCACTAATAATTCAAAGCAGCTGCTCTGAAATGGCACAAATCAGGCTTCAAATTTGATCACTGCCCAGTAGAAATCCTGTAGAATTAATGCCCTTTTCATTTTGAAACATCTTATTATCAAAAAGAATCTCAACTACCTCTAATGCATATCTAGTTTTAGTTTACATTGCCTATTCTGTTCAAGTTTTTTTTTTTTTTTTTCAGATTATTTTAGTATTTGGGCTTCATAAATCTAAGCTACTTGTTTTTACAAATTCTCAAATTTCTACCAGACCGGGAAAGTCTTAAAAGGTGTTACAAAAAATATTTTCCGGAGTATTGCAATTACCAACCAATTTTTAAGTCAAAATCAAGGATTTTCTTTATTCTATTTTAACCAGTTATTGCATTTGTTCCACTTTAGACTACTTAGTTTTTTAAAAACAAAAGTAAATTCAATAAGAATTGTTTCATGATAGAACACTGCACAACCACACCATTCTAGCTGTGTACTGCAGTGTCATATATTGTACCTGCTAAAAACTTCTGAATTTCCTTCTACCCACAGTGTCTCAACAAAGAATAATAAGTCCAAACAAGTCAGTCATAAAAATGAATGCTGTCACCAGATGGAGAATAAAAACTACCAGAACTGTTATGCACTGTAAATTAAAATGGCTACTGTCAATCTCACGTAATTTTTCATTATCAAGCCTTACCATAATTTAGCAATGCAGCCATTGCCAGTAGCTAAAAAACCTTGCTTTGTACATGGACTGTTGGTCACCAAAAAGCTAGCTAGCAAAAACTTTATACATGCTACAGCATCCTCTTAGTCCCTATTTCATAGAAAGACAGCTGAAAAGAACAATACTTACAAAATTGCAACATTGCTTCCATCAATAATGATATGTTTTAGATATGGTTTCCCAGGTTCATTCTTCAACTCTAGTCTGTACGGCTTTTTCAGAGATTCCAAAAATCTTTGAACTCCAGTAACTGAAGGATCAAGATGACGTCTGTGTGGTCCCGCTGTCTCTCCATCAGGATTTGAAGGATGTATTTGTGAAGACAATACCTGCTCTGCGACAGGATTTTCAGAATTTGAGGTCTGTGAAAGGCGCTGGTTGAGACATCTCACTTGAGAAGAAGAGCTGCAGTGTCCTAACCGGTCCTCAGAAACAGGATGACTATTCTGTACAGTTGAGGGCCCTGCAGATTTTTGCTGAACTGCAGTTCTAGTCTTAGTTGAGATATACAGTACATCTGAGCTCCCTCTGGCTACAAAATCAACATCTTTTAGACCACCAGCTTGAATAGTGCCGAAAGTGACAAGGCCATCAGTTTCCGCATCACTTGACCTTGAACTGTGATTCTTACCAGGGCAATAAATGTCTCTTTTTTTATAGCATACAGCTGAATTTTTATTGGAGGGAGAACCAGGTTTGCATACCAACATATGCATTTTATCTTCGGCATCAGCTTGCGTGCTTGGTGAATCTCTTACTTTGTGATATTCATTTTTTGTCTCCTTTGAAGTATGTCTGGATTTAAGAGGACTTTTATTGCTAGAAGTGCCTTTGTCTTCTAGCTTTTGTGAATTATTTGCATTACTTCCTAAAGAAGGATTGATAGTTCTGGGCTTTTGAGATGACTGTTCTTTTTGAAATTTTAAATTTTCCTTTTCAATTTCTTCTAGCAATGTTAACGGTTCCACAGATTGTCCTAGCATACCAATAACTTTTTCAACAATATTTTGGGAATATCCCATTGTTCTGAAAAAGTTCACAAGAATTTTATATTCCATTTCCTCACTAATATCATCACCTTCTTTAAGGCAGTAACTGGGATCATCTGATTCACTGCAGCTATCTGAAACCAGATCAATAACTGCATCCCTGTCTGAAGGATTACTGTGTGACACACACTTCACTTCCTGATCATTTTCCAAAGAGAACTGCTTTTTAGGCAGCCTTTCCTCATCAGCAGAGGATCTTCTTTTACATGACTGCCTTTCTTTAGGCACCACTGCCTCCAACAGAGGCACAACGTTTATGGGAACAAAACTGGTTTCAGGACCATCAGAAAACACAGTGTCCATTTGCTTTGTAAGCTCAGTTACAGGTGTCCCAGCATTGTTTCTTGCTTCCTCACCACCTGCTGTTCCATCTCTGTTTGTAGCAATTACTTTGGAGGCTTTGTTCTGTAAAAGCTCTGTCAGGCTTTCAGAACCTGTAAGATCTATGATACCGCTCTCCACGTCACAACACTCAGTCTGTGTGAGAGCTAGGAGTTCTCTCTTTAGTGAGCTAGGCAAAATCAGTAAATCCATTGTATATTTATCTGCATGTGCTTCCACAAATTGTCTGAATCGCTTTTTGATCTCCGATTCATTGTCACTTAATAAGCTTTCATTATTCTCAAAAAGCTTCACAAACTGCTGAACATGACTTTGAGCCATAACAACAGCTTCTGCACCCCCCTTAATACTGAGCAATCCTATTTCTAGCACTGTTATATCAGCACAGGTATCCTGAATAAGGCTGTTGAGAAACAGGCTCTGTGCACCAACAAAGATGCAGTGCATGTCCTTTGGGTAGTATTCCTTTTCTTCTAGTTCAGGTTCACAGAGTCCCTTAATGTACTCCTAGAAGGAGAAAAAGACAGCAGAGTGAATATTTGTGAAAACCTAATATACAAAATCAGTTTTGGTTGGGTCACTAATGGACAAGCACATTAGAAAGTAAAGCCAACTTAGCGTAAGAAACATGAGAAAGTAAATACTGCCAGCAAACTGGATAATAGAGATAAAATACAGATATATCTGAAATTATTTTTAAACAAATCACATAGAAGGCTTTCTTTCACATTCTACTGTTTATAAATCAATTCACTTGAAACTGATAGTAACAAAGTATTTAAATTGCAAGTAATTTTAAAAGACAAGTCAAAAGAGGTTTATTTTCCCATCACCATGTCAAAGGGAACATATACTTCATGAACAAATGACTTACACTAGAGAATTCTACCTAGTCCATAAAACTCAACTTCTAAAAACAATTTCCAAAGAAAATTTCAAAAAGCCCATCACAGCGGTAGCTATCCTATATTTTTAAGTAGTTATTATGTGTTACTTATTTTATAGTTACTACTAATGAATCAAGGACATTGATGCTGTGGCATGGCACAATGTACTATTAGCCACAGCAGTACCCATTAAAAAACACGCTATAGAAAAAAAAAAATTCTAAAACAAGCAAACAACAAAACCACTCTTTGGACTCTGATAGATTCCCTTATTAACCAAATAAAACATTTGTATTTTAAAACTACAACTGCCAGAGCACCTACTTTACATTGGGTATATAACACCAAAGAAAATCACACCCAAAAAGCTCAACAGCAGGCTGGCTTTCCACATGAAGCTTTGAAACTCCGTATTTTGAAAAACTGATGATACTGACAATGACTGAGAAAACTCCAGGCTCCAGCTAGTTTTGTCTTCTAGAAGTTCAGGCTTTTAATAATTTAAAAAAAAAAAATCCCATTGCCATTTCTGCTACCTAGAAATTACTATAGGTAAAGTCACTACACTACCTTGTTTTAAATGTGTCAGAGTTCAGAACTCTGTCAACACAGTATACTATTTCTTCTTTCAGGTAGCATTATTTTTTGCCCAAATGGTCTCTTTCTGTGCTTAAAATTCACTAATATAGTGAAAACAGTTTCTAAGCTGCAGTCATTGTATTTGCAGAGTCCCAATTACACCAAATTTTATAATATATGTTTAGTCTCAGAAATAAAACTTCTCTTTTAAATGGAACTGAAAATCAATACAAGGTAATGAATAACATAACACCACTTCCTGCCAGCTCCTGAGTTACATCACCACAGGTATCTAGGCAGGCTGCTTCAAGACCATATTAGCACAAACTGCTTCTGCAACAAAACTCACACGATTACTTTTCATGCCTTAGTCATCATCTGACTGCTCTTGCAGAGCAACAGGACAATAACGTAACTAGAAAAAAATGATATTCAAAATCTGGGAGCTTTTTTTTTTTTTACATTTACTAAACAGCACTGAAGAATGAATTATTGCATGTGACTGATGTATTAAAACAGAAATTGCTATCACAAAGCTTTTCAAAGGGAGACAATAAAGATGTGTAATTGTTCATAATTTCTAGTCACTAATCCCTCCAGACAGGGTCTGAAAACTGTTCTTCATGTACAGGAAGTCACATCTCCCACACCCTTTACAAAGTATCTGGAATAGGAAACATTTTATATGTTATTAGGAAAAGCAACAATTAGAAAACCAAAATCTTGTGCTGTTTGTTTCAGGCTTTAATCTTCTGGAAAAAAGAAAGTTGTACTGCAGCGGCCTGGAGAAGAATAGCTGTTTATGCTACCTGTAACTGTGTCTGGAGTCTCTGAGCCCAAATATACAAACGAATTGGTTTAGAGTCAATTTCAGAGTCAAATAATTCAAAAACCTCAACATTCATAGTATTTTCCTTGTAAGTCTCAGGCATTACATAATTAAGGGATCAAGTTTTTGAAAGTGGACTGCCAAGTCTGTGAATTAAGTCACAAAGTACATGCTAAGGATCCCCACTAATACATATGTGTATTTAAACAAATGAACAGACACAAACACCCAAATATCGAGATTTTGGTTTAGGCAGCTGCCTTCAGCCTAGCTAGCGCTCACACTACTGTTCTCATCACACCATTCCAACAGCTATAGTTGCCAGGTCCACTATGAGTAATGTTAATTTTGTCATTACTGCTGAGCGCCTCCCCGCCCCCCCCGAAGGCTGGTTGTAGAAGAGATTTAACGACATCTGTGAAGATGCTTCACAGCAACTAGTGTCACTCAGTCAGAGACACAAACTGTCTAGGTGGATCTATCTTTTAACGTGTTTGGTGTCCGGTTAAAAAGAAAGCTATCTGCTCCAGCAAACAGAGCGGTGAAGCAGTCTGGATCCGCCAATTCCTACACCAAGGAAACACCAGCGAGAGCTTTGCTAACAAGCTACTAAATGCCACCGAATAAGTTAAAGTCTGTAAAGCAACAGTGAAACACGGCAACGCCCAGCCAGCTCTGAGGAGTTTCTTGCCTTCGGGAAGAAAAAGGAAAGCGATGGTCCTCTCTTACAAGTGCTAAAACCCCTGACCCAGCTACAGGCAGACCAGGGGAACATTTCACAACGTGGTGACCGCAGCGCGCCCCTAGTACCGATGAACTTTGCACTTCTCGGCTGAATTGTTTCTCTTCATTCTCTGCGCTCCCGTCAACACCCCCGGAGACACCCCGGCACACGCCTGTTTGTCCAGGCAGGACCGTGCCTGTTTCCCCGTGAACCACTCACGTTTCCCCCC
>NW_010102400.1:0-23941 GCF_000699245.1 Pterocles gutturalis
CCTGCTTGTAAAGCAATTAGGAAGATCTTCTTTCCCCTTTTCCAGTCTTTCATGTTTGTTAGATTTTATCAGTGTGGTATTGTGATTATAAGCATACTGTTCCTTTCTGGTGTTTATTTCTTGCTGCTTCTGGTTTTATCTGCCATCTAATGTGTGTTGTAACAGGAGAAAGTGTATCTTTTATGGCAGCTAAAGATACAGCAATAGAATAATGTGGAAAAAATAGGTTGCACTAATTAACTTATACCAATATCAAGAGGTTTAATGTTTACATTAGAGAACAGACAGGTAATATGGATAATTAACATAATCCTAGAAAAAAAATATTAATTAATAATGTCAAAATCCTTGTCTGAGTTCTGAATTTCCAAAAAACATCAAGCTCAGAAGTGTAATCGCTATACTTTTTTGGCCCTGTACTCATGCTTGCATTTTACAAATATAAATTTTTTTGACCTAAATATAGTGGTTGTAAGGATAGTAACCCATCTGATGAGGTCTACATGCAGTGGAATCCCCCAAAAAGAGTAATTAAGAGCTTCCAAGTCTCCACGTGCAGTCAACAGTAAATTAAGGGCATCTATGAAGTCTGCTAAAATGAGATTTTTCTTGCAGTCATAATTTTCACGAAATAGGCATACAAATTAAGACAAGTAAATGTCTTTAATATAGGACTCATGAAAAACAATCAAAGGGTAACATTTAGTTGATACAGACCTAAACTCGATTTGAATTGGGGACTTAAAAGCCTTAGACAATCTATCCCATTACTAATCTCTGTAATATTTGACTTCTCAATGTGTTTTTCTTTTGTAGTGTTATTATTAGTGGATTGTTAACAATCGCTTGCATGGGTAGCTTTACCTCTGTGTGCTGATTTGGATTTTAATACATTAGCACCCACTCACACATTAAAAAAAATTATCCAGTATGTATAGATTATAGAAGTTCTATGCACGGAGCAGCGGATAAGAGTGGTTCACCATCAGCAGGAGCCCTATGCCTAAATCCTGTTTAAACATTAGGTTTTACAGGGTATCCTCCCAAATCAACAGCTGGGGCAAAAAAAAGATTGCTTTCTTAAGAATGGGCTACAGTCATCTGCACACAAACAGGTTAAATTACTAAAAATGGTATGAGCCTTCTTTTAGGTTGATTATGGCCAGATTGGGGTTCTTGGAGATTTCTCAGTGACTCATTAAACTCACTAAATGTGACACCACGCTAAAACACTAATGGTTTCTATTCTGACCTTTTCTACTCTTTATCTTTTTCTCTGTTTTTTTATCATGTAACCTCTTAGGGAAGGAAATATTGCCTTCTTTTATGTTGGGAAATTGCCCAGAACATTGCAGACACTACCCAAACAAAGAGTAACTCTAATAATAACAAAAATAGGAGGAGGAGGTTTACTTGACCCCATACCAGCAGTCCCCTAAAGACTCCTGTCAAACTCAATGGAATTGTAACATGGCTTATTGCTTAAGCAAAATTGCCCATAGTTAATTGCACCAATACAATTAATGCTATCAAAATTTACAACAGAAAAGATGCATTGCTATGCAGTCAAGGGATAACTGAACTTATTTTTGGAGTCAGAGATGCTAGTTAACATAGCCACTTAAAAATATATAAATAGGTACCTTTTGTGTTGTCCTGAGATGCAGTTAAAGAGATGTAGTTTCCTCTCAGTTCTGTTCCTGACTTCATGGTCTTCAACATAACACTGGCAGGTAAATCTCTGTGCCTGCATCTTATAGTCTGTAAAACAGAGATAATGTTTTTTTTCTCTGAGCATTTGGATATATACAAATAAAATGCTACATAAGAGTTCAATACCATTGATACGCGTTTTCTCCACTGAATAAGGTCTCAAAGCAAAACCTTTCCCTTTGATCTTGTTTGCTGCAACATGTTCTCTGCCAGTCCTCAACAACACATTACAAGTAGTGTATGATAAAAAGGTCAATGTAACGAAATAAACTCTGCAAATACTTCATTTTCCCTAGATTTAATTACAATGAATCTTCTCTACTGTGATAACATTTTTTAACCTTTATAATTTTACAAAGTGCTTGTACCAGATTCTGTTAGTCCCTCATATTTCATGCTATGTAGTTCCATTTATCTCCCATCTATGAAATATAGCGCAAGCATGACATTTCATATTTTAGAAACCCGCAGTATGATACCAGGAACACTGCCTTCCCGTATCATTAATACCAACATTATGATTCAGACCCATGGTTTCTAAGTCTTCCTTTTAGGTTAATTTATTGCAGCAATAAACCAAATTCTTTGCTTGCTTCTATTATTTTATATAACAGCGTAAAGATTTGAAAAGCATAATAACAAGACTTCAGTTATCCTTAAAATTCTGTTAATACTTCCATGGTGTTACATATGTGACTTTGCCATCAGCTATGAAAACGTCAGCCTTGGGACTACTGGTGGGGAACCCCACTGAGATTTGTTTAATTTCTGTTGATCCTTATGGGTATTTGGTATACCAGAGAGTAAAACAATCAATTCCATATAGTTATCAGAATCTCTCCTCCTTAATTAAGAGGGATCTTGCTATATGTTACATAGAAGATGCATATTGTAAAATAACAGTCTCTACAGAAAAAGAAGTGGTAAGTATATATATAAAGAGAGAACATGCGTTAAATAAGCAACTGCTATTGAAAAAACTGTTATAAATTAGCAAGTAGATGTAATGGTATCTTTGGCCAAGGCTATGTTTGCTGCTCTTAGTGGTCTGTGGGTCTGTCTCACCTCCTGCTGTCCATAGAACTTTTCTTGGGAAAAACTACCTGTATAGTTCAGCACTTCAGCATGTTTTTGGTTTAGGTCCTGTGAAAAAGAGATTTGACTTCACATGACTGTTTCTCCCACGAGCCAGCTTTCAGTTTCATTTCTGACTCTGGACAGTACTGGTAACCACATTTAAAAATTGACATAAACCAAGTGAAAGTTCATTTGTTATATTTATATATATATATATATATTCACACTGAAATATGCTAACATTTCAAGCATGCCTCAGATAATATAATACTAAATGCCCATATGCAGAAAATTTGAGAACAAGTTTCTCACACCAGATCAAAATCGCTGAACGCTTCTCCACTTCAGTTGACACTGGTTCAGATTATGATATGCATGGATTTGAGCTCTTCAAATATATTTTTTTTTTACAAATTGTGACCTTATAGGACAATCAAGACTGGCAGCATTGATGAAAATAATAAATGCAATTCTGAAGGCTTTAGTTAAGAAAATATAGCTGATTCCAGAACTACTCACTTTGTGTTGAGCATGTTCAGTGGCAATTTTGCCCTAGTAAGGCTACCAAAATGGCTTAAAAAGCTGATTTTAGAAATGGAAGAAATCACTGGAGTTTTATTCCCCAAAAGACTCTTTAAATAGAAGACTTCATTAAGTGAAAGTTAGTTAATGACTGCAAAAATATCTTAGAAGAAATTACTGAGTCCATAATGAAGTAACCTGGCAAGATCCTGAGAAGTTTAACCTGCGCAAAACTCAGGCAAAGGCCTCTGGATAGACCAAGATTTCTCAGTCACTCCAGTAGCAGAGCAAACAGAAGCAAAACCACCAGTGCAGGAGACGTTTGAAGGGCTCTTGCATCTCTTCTTTACCATTAAGCTAGCGGATTATTGTTTTGTTTGACAAACATTTCAAAACATGTGTTTTACCCATAACTTCTAAGACAAGAAATAAAGGTGTTTCTTGTACAGTGTACAGGCCATTTGGCTACCAGAAAATCTTGCTGATATTAGCAATTTAAGGATTGTGCATCTGTGGACACAATCCCAGTTGCTCTTTGGGAAATGTTCCGGGGAAACATCCTGGCAAACAGACTGCAGGACTAGTTCAGAAATGAAATTTTAAAATGCAGATCAAGAGCTGGAAACAGATTTCCAAACGAAATTATTCTGTAGCACTGTGAAACTGGTGTTAAAGTATATTTATAAGCAGAATACAATGCAAATACAAATAACACATTTCTGTTAAGACAAAGCTATTCCACAGAGACAAGTATAAAAGCAAGTTCCTCTAAAAAAACAAGCACAGTTCCTGGGACTTTGGTCCCCTAGGCATACTCTCTTTGAGCACAGTTAATGCATAGAGGCTGTACCTCTTTGCATTGCTTTAATGTTTAAGGTTCTTGCAAACAACCAAATTAAATATATTTGCATCAAAAATGTGTGAAAAATAATTCTAAATTTGTAAATCCAAGCACTCAAATTTTACAAAATGCCAGAAAACGAAAGGGATCTAGAAAATAAAGGTTGCTTATCATACTGGATTTGTTTCTAATCCCGTCCTCCGATCCATTGCACTTCACTCCTATCCATAAAAAAAAAAAAAAAAATCTAAAATTTATGGGAACATCTACAACCTTAAGGTCATCACACAGAAATGCCATTATGTGGAACCTTGTGAAAATGTTGTCAGCAGTACCTCTGCTGTGCTGTATAGCTGGCACTTCAGCCTGTCCCTTCTGCAATTAACAGTCACAGTAATAAGATTTTGAAGTTTAAACCTCTTTAAAAGAGAAAAGCTGCTTTTTCATCCCTTTCTCAAAGCGTACAATATGATTGGCAAAGTATCAGGAATAATAAGACAACTGGCTGCTGTAAACCCCAGGAGGAACAGAGCAGCTTTTGTTCAGAGCTCTCATCAAAATCTTGGAAATCTTGCAATAGGAAATGTTGCTGGAATGTAGGTTCTTATTCAGAGTTCTTACACGTTAGGCCTGCAGTATCTGAAATCTCTTACCTGCTTCAGGAATTACTGGACACTATCCCATTTGCTGCCTGTAGCTCAAACAGCTATACGGTTAACTGTTTAAAATTTTCTTGATACAAAAAATACATATTTCATTCTCTATTAATGCATCATTATTCTTGTTGTCCGACAGGAGCTGCTAGCTATTCTGATTGTTAATGCACTAATTGCTATAAAGCACGCAGCAAATGATGCAATCCTGAACATTATAGCTCACAGAACAAATGCTTTAAAAAGAAAGCGTCGCTTAAAACATTTTACACATGAAGACCATACTTCCTAGAATGTATCTTAAATCTAATCTTAAATGTAAAATGCCTTATGTAGGTTAAAAATGAAGGTTGTAAAGTCAACATTACCAAGTCAGAAAAAGGAAAACTTATGGTTCAAAAAGCTATATTTTATCCACCACACAGACAAACTGAGTTATCTTAAGCATTTAAAAAATATATGGTAATGACTTCACAAGCAAAGAAACAGAATAGAAAACCATGCCATTGGTCCTAAACCCCCAAGCCTTTGCTGCAAACAGGAGGCTTTGGGAGGTATACAGAAGTTTTTGTAAAATTATGTAATGTTATGTGAGGACCAGTGTCACCTCTTGAATTTAATTTCTTCTTTTTAAAATAAGAGAGAAAAAAAGAAAGATGTGCTTGTGGAGCTTGCATTAGTTGTATACTTTGCTGTGCAAGTACTCTCACCAAATCTGGTTTTAAGTGTGCATTGTCATGTAATTCAAGTTCTCTGGACTTGAGTTACTTCCTTGTAGTCAATCTAGTAGCTTAAAGGAGAGCATCCACTCCATAAAAACTACTTGAACTTCTGTGCTCTTATACACACTGCATCCGCTTCTGTGTGCTAAGATTTCTGGGGACATATCTCACAGATATGGAATCAGGTGGCTTGTGTGAGATTGTGTATGCTGCTCGCAACCACACTGATGAAACTCTGCCAAAAGTACCCATCCCTTCAGCACTAGTTATTATTCTAGTTAGCTTTGCAATATATATCAGTCACTGAAATTCTGTAGGAACCCAAGCAAATGAACCAACCACTCACCTGTAGTCTCCATGAAAGTAAAGAAGAGGCTAGAGCTCCAACTATCTGCTATGACCATACATACATGTGATGTGGTTCAAAGCATTCCTAGGTGAGAGTGTGGCAGGAAGGCATTATGCAGTGAGGAGACTGAACTTGATGTGTCCTGTAAGGAAGCCAATTAGTTTTGACTAGATGCCTCTAATGCTTCTGAAAAATAGAGGCAAAACCCCCCAGCTTTTTGGAAAGAGGAAATGTTATTTTAACAAAGATTTCTCTGAGAGATAATTGATTTATTAAATTTGTTTCTAGTATTGTTCAGAGAAAAAAAAATATTTTGAATATCAATTACACCAAGAAATACCCAGCTCAAGGGATGAGTCCAAATAAGTTTTCATACAAAGTCAAAAACAAACAGAGGAAAGCCTTGAGGTAGGAACCAGAAAAAGCACCGGAGTAATGCATAGGAGGTTTGGTATCAATTGATGTCACCAACTGCCTTTTGACTACATCAATGAAAAAAAGATACCATGGACCACAGAATCAGGGTGCCATCTGTGGCAGGTTGATGGCCTTTTCTCTTCTCCTGTGATTCCACGTTAAGGCTTTATTTTTAGAGATGAGCGAGGCCTGTGGGTCTGCAATTGTTAAGGGTAGGAAAGTAGAACCTGCTCACTGCAGCTTTCTTTCCCTTTCAAATTCCTACTCTCAGGAGTGCAACAGACTTCCTTTTAGCAAGACAATTGACTGAAGTTATGTTAAAGATCAGAATTATTAGTCTGTATGTTTATAAAATCCAATATATTATCTATCTATATTATATATATATATTCTTGCAAGATGTTACTATTTTTTTTTCCATTTTAACTTTGCTCTCTCATTCCCAATTTGAGTTGCAATCTCTTAAGTTACAAACGTAAAATAGGAGCCATTCCTCCTGCCCGGTCATTTGCTGTATTCAAGTTGTACAGTGTTCATGAAATGGTCACTGGTCACATGCGGTGTGAGCTTTCAAAAAAAGTAAGTCTCCATTACAGAAGATGCTTATAAACATCACACTCTAGCGTGTTCTTACAGATCTCTGAGAGATACAAACACGGGAACATTACAAACAAAAGAAAACTTTGGTGGGTCCCAGTTCTATATAAAAATCTATATAACAATATAGATGGATTTACTAATTACCTGAGGTTTAGAAAACATTTTGGTGAAACATGTAGTTCCTTCTGCTTTCAGAATGAAATGTGAAGTTGGAGGGGATTTTTCAGGATGGAGGACTGAGGGGGAGGAACACGGGGAGGAACAGGGGCTTTCATTGTGGAGCTGCAGTGTTGAGTAGTTGGTGGTAGGTGGTACTGCTTCGCACAGAAATCATGTCAACTACGGCAAGAGGAGAAGGAAAATGACTCAAAAACTAGATTTCACTTCTTTGTTTTCATTCTGTTCGCCCATACTTGTACCTGCAACACTGATTCACTGATTTCAGCTTTATTTTAGAAGCACTATGGTGATGCCAACCAGGATAGACAAGAGCTTTCAGTTAAACACAGAGAGAGGAACATTGTATAAATAAAAGTCAGTTAAACAGTTCCCCAAATTAACTGGTGCTGTGTAGCCCAAGGCTATAAAAAATCTTGACTGGGCCAGCAAACTTTCAAGCCTGCATCCTGTCGATCTTTCCTGCCGTAGGGAGCTTTTGTATAAGGCTCATTGTTACACAGAGCAGCTACTTCAGCAAAGGAATCACTTCAGGAATTTAAGCCTTATTTGGGGGGATTATCAGAAGTCATTGTTTTGATGTTTCTTAATTTTCAGGGTTCAAGAGAAGAGATGCTAGCCCATGGTCCCATTCCTTAAACTATATTCTGAATTCATTGCTGTTCATGTCAAGATAATTTGCCATAGACTGTAAAATGGAGTTTTACAGAGTATATTAATTCATGCACGGAAAGTTTCCCAAGATCATATACCCTCTCTTTAAATATAATCTCTTCTGCATCTAGTACTCATTAAGCATTCTAAATATCACCATAAATACCTAAAGATCTGAATATTATTTGCTATTCAATATTTATTTAAAGTATTTTGTTACCCTGTACTGAAATAACCACAACATATCAGACCTATATATCAGAAAACTACAATTATCAGGTCCGTGAATTAGAAGTCAAGATTTCTTACTGCGCTCCCTGATTGCTCACTGCTTCTGGGAAATAAATATTAAATTTACACACAGCAGTTAACCGAGATGACTGACATACATTTCTAAATTTCTGTGTCAACTTATGCCAGTTGAAAATCCTCACTCTGCAAAGCCCTGCTCTGTTTATTGGTCCTCATTATTTCTGAATTCATTTATATTTTTGAGGGAATATCCAATGTTTCTTTTTAACAAGGAACCTCAGAATTTTTCCCTGACCAGCCAATAGGTAACTCCTTTTACAGACAACTGTAGATGGGCACTATCAACACTGAAGTCATTCAGTTTACACGTATACTGCAAAAAAAGGGGAGTTTCTGCCTAAGCTACAAATTTATTCCACCATAGCTTGTTAACTTAGTTCAGGCAAGCATGCCTCCTAACCCCAGCTAAAGCCATTTCTATTTGGATTGCAGAGATTCTATACTAAAAGCAAAATACAAACTGAAGTAAAAGGTGTAATATGACTTACCTAGGAAATCAAGGCTCGTAAAACCTTTTCTACCTTGATCAGTGAAAGAATTGTTCTTCACCAATTCATTAGAACTTTACTACAGGAATTCACAGAATAATGATATGAGGAGTTCAATTTTCTCTGCCTGCATGTGTAGTCAATGTTCAGAAGCGTATTTCATTAAATCTTCAAGCCAGTGCAAACCACTGGAAGACAATCATCATCTATATGTTCAGCCTTCTTCATTCCTCTCATCAGGGACATTCAGTTAGGTTAAATTATTTGTTCTCCATGTCCAAAGCTCTCCTTCAGTGTCTTTTAAATGAGGCACCATTTCATGCTGTGTGATCTCAACTTCCCTTGATGACAGCTCTATCCTACTGGAACTATGAAACTGTCAACATCAAGAGCAAAATTTAGGTGTGCAGAAGACAGAAATGGCTCAGCAGCTATCCCACAGACTCTTTCAATAGAGGTCAACAACCTCAGCATCTATGGGGGAAACTGCAAAACTCAATATTTCCATCACACAGCCCAAAATAATACGGCTAAAAGTTTCTTGCTGGCTGGAAGGAAAAGAAAAATATTTCGTACACATTACACTTTCAGAAAATGAGTAGATAGTACCATGACATACATGGAATAAGACAACAGATTGCCTTGATTTAGTAGAGCTAAGAGGTGTGCATGGTCCGCCTTTGGGGAGTAATGCCTTGTAGTAAACGTGAGGTAATGTACAGCAACTTTGCACTTGTGACAGAAGGCCAAGAAGGACGCACTAATGGTTCCTCCTCCATTCTTAGGCACAGTATTGTGATTTGAAGTCACCTGTATCAACAGTTCAAAACCAAAGGTTTGTTGCTTTTTTTTTAAACCAACAACCTAACTTAAGAAACATTAACTTATCACGCATATTTCCTAACCTGACCCAGATGATATGAGATCATCTAATACTCAAGGTTTTCTGGGATTCAAGTACACACCCTGTTATTTTCTTTTTTAAAAGCATTAAGCTGGCGCAGTGGTGGCTAAATGGCTTGCCTGGAGTCATCCAGTGCATGAAAGGTACAGCCATTAATAAAACTCTGGAGTTTCAGCTGACAAGTTCTATGTAGCAAGGATGGGAGTGTAGTTCCTCTCTAGGTAAATTAAAATGTTGTGGTTTATGTCAATAGAAATATGAGAATTTCCACACTGCATTAGATCCTGCCGCAGTATCCTTCATTTGACAGCGGCCAGCAGTAAAAAACCAACTCCCCTCTCCTCCAGTTGACAAATGTTTTGCTTTTCCCCCCATGCCAGCCATGATATTTTCCATGGATCTCTACAAATGCATTTTCACATTACTGGTAAGAAGATCTAATGGCTTGTCCCACTAATGTCAGTCGTGATCCTAGCAAGGATATAATCCCACCACTTCCCTTGTATGGGCTCCAATTCCACAGTGAACCAATTTAGGGAACTAGAACATCAGAAAGCTAACCCTACCAGAAAAAAAAGTGAATAGTCATCTATCCCCTTTCTGCCTGTAACCTGTTACTATGGAAGCAGATATTACTGATTGTAATAGTTCCGGATACATACAGTTTTCAGACATGCATCTTCTCCTTTCTGGATTCCTGTACATTTTTAGCTTTGGTGATCTGAAAGCTGTAGCAGCGCACACAACACGTCTGGCCAGTGACCTTCCTCTGCTACTGGTACTCAGGCACACCAGCTGTGTGGCTTCCTCAGCCAAAGGAGCAAGAGGTCACTGCTATTTTAAATTCATTGACTGTCCCCTTGTTTTAATCTCATAAAATTAGAAGACAATAAGCTCCTCCTCTGTTTTCTCTAGGCCATTCATTATTTCATAGTTTACCCCCCTGTTATTCATGTTTGTTCAAAACCTAACAGTGTCAGTCTTTTTTCCCATACCCTTGCCCTGAAACATTCTCATTACCCAGTCCTGGGTACAGCCCCTGACAGGGACAACCAAATAAATATTTTGCTGATTTCAAAATGCACTGCATTTACTCTTAGCATTTCCACTCGTTTTCATAAACGCAAATATGCACTCCAAGAGTTTGATCATGTGTCACTTTCCTGTTCACGAGCTAATTTAATTTCATGCAAAGTTGATACAAAACGTAACTATTCTTATGAAGTAGTATTTTACGTTTACTATTTACTGATATAAATGACAGCATGAAGTAAACTGGAAAAGAAAATCCGACCTAGAAAAATGCGAGCATATTAATTAAAACATACTGTCTGTCCCTTACTAAATTATACATTTCTAAATCTTTTAGAAGCATGCCTATTCAAATAACTCGGGGGATTTGCAGCTGCCTACCAAGCTTTTCATTTCTAGGTCACTTGTTAAATCTACCCCAGGTCAGCACTGACTGAAAATTATTACTGTCTGGCAGCTGTTTTGGAGTCTACATAAAATGAATTAGTGGTTTCATTCCACTTCCTAATGGACAAGTGGCCCCATCTTACACTTCGACCTACATGACACCCTGTTGACTACTGCAGGGAGAGAAGTAAATAAACTCTTTTTATTCTGTAGGTAGGTCCTCATGGTTGGGAATGAGACTGGTGGGACCCTCAGGGCTTTTATAGCACTACTCTACAAAAAATAAAGACGTCATCTGTGGAATTCCTGTAATCAGAACAGATAATACACTATTTTGGTGAGCTGTTGTGGTGATTATTTTGTTCCTTGGAGGATCTTTGTCTTGTGGTTGACTGGGGAACATGCTACAGGTTGCCCACTGCTGCAGTTAAAAGGAGAGTTGTCCCCTCCCCACCATTTCACAGTTCAAAGGCCAGAGATTGCGTGCAGGTATGTATGTGTACTTGCGTGTGCATGCAAGAAACCAGAGGAATAATCCACTAAGGTTTCCTGTTTAATAGTAGTAGAAAGAAAATTGTTACTTGCTAGAGATAAAATTATATCAAAAATGTTTTAATAATAACATGGTGGGGAAACAGATGAAGAGAAGTCCTATTTAACAGCAAGAGAAGGAAATTATAATGGGAGCCATACGTGACTTCTGCTCATTGTGCTCTACTTGCGTTAGGAATAAAACTGGCTTTCCTGTCTTGAAAGCCTCCAGTCTTACACTTTCACAGGCATTGCATTCCTTTTTTAGAGTAGACACAAGCACAAATGCACCAACATATATTATTAAAGAACTTTGTGCCCGTCTATTTGTATTTAAAATATTTCTCACAGAAATAAAATTTAAGTAAGTCCATTATTTTCTCTGCTTTGTCTTGTCTTTCGTCCTTGGATGATAAATAAGTGTCTGTGAATGTGGTACTGTCCCTGTCCTTACTGAGCTAGGACAAATTTCCCCTAAGGCCCTCATTTTTCCTCTGCTTTTTCATTTGTCATCCTGCTCAGCCTGCAGCAATTCAGACCTGCTCCTTGACTGAGAAATCTTCACCTCTTCCTATCCACCAGGATAAGGTTGCTTTTCTATGGTTTTGTGACAACTGAAAATAAAAAAGAAGGACCATCAACTTAATCTGTCACCATCTTTTCATGCTTTTGTCCCTCGATGACCCTACTGTCTCTGTTCCTATTTGTTTGCTTCTTCTCAACTTATTGATCATCTTTCCTTCTTTGCTGCTCCTTGCTCTCTTCACTGTTTAACCTAACTCTTCCCAAAGCAGCCCTGGTTCCACGAACGAAAAGCTCTTTACTTCAAGGTGATTTCTCCACCTTGAGAACAACACCAGGATTCAGGCAGTGCTCAGCTCTGTACTCCTTTTAGTCCTTTGAAAAGCCAGATGCCTAAGCTAGACTGGCTCCTAAGGAGATTACATTTCTGTTACTAGCACTTGCAAGTAAATAATTGAGCTGATATTGATCTTTGTGTCATTTCATGTATGATATTTTCTGTTGGACAAGCTGTTCGGGGATGATTGTACACAGGACTTTATTTCATTATTACATGTACAAGCATTGTATATATGGTCTTATTTTTGCATGTTTCCCTTTTATCCTTCACCACTAAGTTAGCTGCCTGTTTGGTTTTATTCTGCAAGCCCTGCTCACAAGCTATCTCTCTGAGAAGGAATTTTTACCTGTATGGAAAGTAGTTCCCATGTAATGAATGTTACAAGGAATCACAGGCAGACTTAGCAGTGGTTTGTTACCCAGAACTAAGAGTCTTTTTCAGGGACTTCAGAACAAAGAATGGGCATGAGGCCAGTTAAACACTCACTGCCATTTCTTGCCCATCTATCCCTGACCGGAGTGTAAGAAGCTGCACAAGTTTTGCTTTTCAATCAACCAGACGTTATCTAGAAGTAGAGATAACCTGCTGTTCGTTATTACATTACTTCTGTTTCATTGTGTACATCCAGTTTATAAAAACAGACACAAATACACATTCAAATTCTGCAGAGCATTTAATATTAAAAGACCATATTCTGGTAGCATCCAAGCTGCCATTCCAATAATTAACAAAACCAACTTTCTAATGGATTTGTGATTGTTGTTGTATTTCCTGATAGCTAACACAATGCACCCAAAATATTTGCTGTTTAGGCTGCAGCCTCTCCCTTAGTGGGGTGTGAATTTAAAAACCGATGTCTAAGAATACAATTAAACTTTGCTTTTACCGTGCCAGGCACTGACCTCCTCCTATCCCCATGGTTCTTGCACTGTATGTTTACATTTTGCTTCTACTTGCCTCTTCTTGCCTTTGATAGCTACCATTCGTATGGGAAACCACCTTCCACAGACAGATGATGAAAAGGCTCTTCTGTCTCTTTGTTCGTAAGATTTGAATTGTTTGTGTTTGACTATTATTCAAAGACTAACACTTTGGTTATGAGTGGCTGATCTCGAATCTTCTCTACAATAGCAGTTCTTACACAGTCAGTGAGGAACTACTGAATTAATGGTTTTGATTGTGGTTTTGTGACAAACAGCAGTACAGAACATGACCGATTTTATATACTACTCCAAGATCTGTATTTTCAAATACTTACACTAGATACAAGCAGTACGGTTGCTGTATTGGTCAACAGAGATTTGCTCACCAGCTCTGGCATAGATTCATGGTTTGGACACTAAAATCTGACATTTGTGGCTGAAAATTGCTTCTCTCTTAGAGCAAAATCAGGATTTTGTGAACTACTCAATACTACTTTGTCTTTAGGCAGCAGAAGGGTACTTCCTCAGCAGTTATTTTCATCTCACATAAAATTGGTCTTGCTACCTTAATAGCACCTGAAATCCTAAAGAAAGGGACACAAACCCTTTTGAATTGAACAAAAATGCATAGTATAAAAGTTACACAAATGCTCAGATTCTGTGATCATCAGGTGTGTGATATTTTAACTTTCACAGACATTGCAGCTGTCACAGGAGCAGAACATCAGATCAGAACCTAGGGTAATGGGACTGAACTAGGGTCAACAAGTCCCAGCAAATCTGTCAAAGCAGTCAATTGCTGAAAATTCTCTTTTATTGGGAAACTGTTCCTAAAGCTTGTTCCCCTGACAGTTAAAAACTTCTTCATGTTTTTACAGTGTGCATTCACCATGATATTACATCCAGTCAGTGGTGTGCTGATACTGGTCCAAGTATTTCTTTTCCTTTTCAGATGTATGCTATCCTGCTTCATTTTCCCTTTCAACATTCATTTTGTGAACTAATGAAAGAAGACTCTTTCAGTCTCCTCTCACAGGAGCAGCTGTCCATTCCACACTTCACCTCGATCATCCTTCTCTGCACCTATTCCATTTGAATTATTTTTTTTTTTTGTTAAGAATTGTAAAAAATGTCTCAGAATACACCTTTCCAGTGCTCTGTATGGCAGCAATAGTACTTTTTTCTCCCCTCAGTATATCCTACTTGATACATTCAATAAGCAAGGACATCTCTTTCTCAGCTGTATGTGAGAACTTCAGACTCATCCTGCAACTGGCTAATATATTTATGTTTTTCTCCCTCCTGTCATGTCTGAGGATATCCCAGTTTCAACAGTGACACCCCATTTTCCACTGGCAGTGAATTTCAGTAGCTTACTACTTTTTGTCCCAAAGCTAATGCAAAATACTAAGTGTAACTGGTTCCACCAGTGGACCTTGAAGAGCTCTGCTGACTGCCCTCCTGCAGAAAACTTTCAGTGCCATCATTGTTATTTCCCTTTATAAACTTCCTCATTCATATTAGATATATTGTATTAATTCCCAGAGTCTGGCTTAACAAACTAAGCTCGTCAACACTCAAATAGCATCACATGAAATCCTTTACTACGTCCAGACAAGTGAAATTCCTTTGCCTAGATAATTAATTAACAATGAAATCATTAAATAGTCCTACTACAGTATACCTTTATAAATTCAACTTCCTTTCTGGTCTATTTCCCATTTACCTCCACACGTTTAAATATTCTTCCCACCAGAGGTTGTTCTAAAGCTTTGCACACTACTAAGATGAGTAAAGCAATAGTAGCCCATGTTACTCTTTTTAAACACAGGCCCTGCATTAGCTGTTCAATAGTCACATGACTTTGCCCTGGTTTTCACAGATTTATTAAAAACTGTTTCAAGACTTCTCATTTAACACAGTTCTTTCAGAATTTGATGGAGCTGATACAGTTCTTCTGATCTGATCACGTGGCACTTCTTGAGCTTTCCTCCCACATCCGGTCGGGCAGTTTCCATTTCTGTATGATCATTCCTACTCGTTCCTGTTAGGTGTCTTTGCCTTTGTCCACTTATTCAACACCTCCAATGTTTTTGAAAGGTGAGAAAAATCTACAATTAGTTTCTCTCCTCAGCTGAATTACACAGCTCCTGCAGCTAGACTCAGGTCCTTTGTAGATCTATATCAAAGCAGCAGAGGAGGTCTGACAGGCTACCTCATGGAAAATAAGTATTCCACTTCTCACTAAAATACATTTAGACAATTTTCCAAGACTGACTTGTAAGATACATGTTAAAAACAGAGCAAGTCTTCTAATTCCTAAGTGCATTTTGATGAATTTCAGAAACTGAATGGTCTCTTTCCAAATTCAGTAAAATGTTACATATTTTGCATTGAACATGATGCTAGAGTAAAGTGGTTTCTTAGTTTGGTTTCAGTTTTAATCCACACGCCAATCAATCCTTCCCAAAAGACCTTATTTTGGGGGAATAATTGTTATCAAGCAACTTTGCTTTAACATCTTCTTTGCTTAGAAAAGGAGAGGGAATAAAAAACACAGCTTTCAAACCACAGAGCAACCGTTGAAAACTTAAAACCACAATACCCAAGAACAGACTCAGCCTATGATTACCTAACACAAAGTGCGGTTTAAACTGGGCATCATACCAAGTTTTTCACAGAAACCCAAGGGGAAAATGGAGTATAAGTATCCATGGTTACAGTGACCCTTGCTTGGCACCTGAAGAGATCTTTCTAGAAAAAGACAGGTAGAAACATCTATCAGGGTCCTCAGAAGTAGGAAGGCTTCTTCCTGTTTTTATAAGTTAAAAAAAAAAAGATAAAATAGCACTCAGTACAGACTGTCCTAAACACAGACTGTAACCTAGAAATATTTTTAGAATTTCCCTCTTGTATGTTTTTCACCATATTCACTCAGTGGTGAAAAATAACCTCAGAAATCTAGAACCATCTACTTAAAATAATGGCAAATGCCCACAATAACAAATACATTTATAAAGAGAGTATTTAAAGACTAAAATCTTCCTTCCCATGTTCAGTTGCACTGAACTCAGAATGAAGGAATAGGATCATAGGCTACAACATTTAATGGAAAAATTTGAAGTGTGAATTAAGCTTCTACATTCCCCCTACTTCTGTTCAGCTCTACCTTGGAGGGTGACGATATGGCTAAACACCAAAGACAGTTTGCCTGAATGGCATTTTTTCTTACTTCTTCACTGACACTTACTCTCCTGTTCTCTGTTTATATGTCTGTTTGGGGAAGATATTTTTTAAATCTATGCTGATGCATAACTAGGTATACTGAAGCGTGAAAAAACATGCACACATGAATGAATACTCATGACAACTAATTTTCTAGATGCTTCTCCTACGTGTGCAATAATCTGGTGAGACAGTGAAAAAAAGCTGAACTGACTTCAGATCTAAGTTCTTCTCTCCCTGGCAGGGAGGAACACAGCTATCTGACATGTACAAGCCCAATGCAGTTCTTCTTCTCGTGAAAAAGGAAAAGGCAGGAAGATATTTTTAATGCTCTGTGTTTTCTAGGATGCTCATCTTCTTTACAGGCCTTAAGGATTCTGCCTCATCTTCTCTTGCAGAGGTGAGAGCTCCACAGTTTCTTATAACAGATTGTTGCTGAATCACCCAACTGTATTGATGTGATCTGGATCAGGCATTAGCACGCTATCACTTCTCTGTTAACCCAGCCAGAGCATGTGCCATGATGTTTGTAAAGTCTTCATTCCAGCCCTCATGGAAATTATATGGATGATGCCTCGTTCAGCATAAAGTTTGCCCAAAGTTGCCTGTTTCACTTTCTAAAAATGAATTTGAACCAGCAAGACAAAAGTTTAGCAAGTTCAGTTGTAAGAGATTAGCTCTTTTTGTCATGTGGCTGGAACACTTCATGCAGTAAGAGATACTCTGAAAATTGGATTTACCTCCCCGTTAAATCAGAGGTTCAACATCCCAATCATTTCTTCAAGCAGTTCTCCTGCTTTCGTAGAGGTTGCTCACCTAATGACTGAGAAGAAATCATACTGTGTGACCTCACTGATTATTTACAAAGATTAGGCCTCCAATCCTACCTGCCAAATTTTCAAAACAGCAAGAGCAAATATCACTGTTCATAACCACTCAGCTCAGAAGAGGAAGTGTGTAACATCACACTCATTTCACTGGCAATCAGTGAACAGAGAAAGGAATGTACTTGCCATAGATATTCCTACAGCTCTCTATCTATGTCCTTATATTTGACCATAAATAAATGGGTATAGCAGGCTGTACACGTGTATTTACTCACAGTATTTGAGCAAGTGTTGTATATAGAGGCCTTGACTGCAGCACTGAAAATCTGGCAACGTTTAATGGAGATTTTTTGGTTGTTTTACTAATGTTGGGTTACATTTTCAACAGACATCAAACTGACTGACGGTTACTGAGTAAATGCTATCAACTATATTACCTAACTAGAAAGCACTGACTCAAAAATGTAAACCCAGTCTTACTCCTGCAACTCCTGACAGAAAAAAAGGCCATTAATTCAATGGCATATGGCAAAGTTGGCTCCCAGCAGTAAAAAAAAATGCTTGGAATTCTAAAGCAAATTTTCAGAGAAATAGTAGGAGGAGAGATGCAAAAGAAAGAAACAACAGGAATGCACATCAATGAATTTGGGTGACCTCCCTGCTTGCTGAACAACAGATTCAGTCACCAGTTTTGAGAGGAAGCAGAGACAGAAGCAATCCCTGGCATGCAGATTCAAAAACAAGTATCCAAGCTGAGGCTCAGCACCCAGTACAGACTTTACTTCAAAGCTGTTGCAATAAAGCTAAAAGATTTGTGAGCTTCACACTGCTAAACTGAGCTAAACAGGAAGAGTTGTTGCTTCTACTCTGCTTTCAGTGCCACTTTTTAGACACAAAACGAGTGTGCAAATAAACGAAAGGAATTATTTCAGCAAGCTCAGAAGCCTACAACATGTGAAAAATCAATACCTACCACCACCTCTAAAGAAAGGAATTGAAGAAATGTGTGAAAATTATAAAGAAAACATGGCACATGCGAGCATACTTTGCAACATCCCAAGCACACAGTTCCACAGACCCCATTTCAACAAAAGATTGATCAAAAACTGTCAGGGCGGAAACACGACATCAAAATGCTATTTCTATTGTGTAGAGCAAACAGGCTGAATGTACGCAAACGTAAGGGGATGTATTTTGATCCAGAGAACTCTGGGCACTGCTAGCAGCGGAGGCATGAGGACATGGTCTGATGGACCTCTTTTGACTCCTAGGATAATTCAGGTTGGAAGAAAGCTCTAGATTCAAAGCTAGGCCAGGTCGCTCGGGGCCCTGTGCAGTCTATTAGTCTCCAGGTAGCCAAGTTCTCTTTACACCGGCAGGAGCAGCAGTGCACAGTCCCAGATAGAACTGTATCGCTAAAGCTGTGTACTAAGAAATCATGAAATTGTGAAACTGTGTACATGTACACATGAATATCTGAACCAGATTTTCTGATTTTATCCATATGCTCTTAAGACAGGAATATAGCATGGGTCCACAGAAGCAAATCCTGTCCTTAGTAATCCAAACTGAACTGCGAGCGAGTTTGTAATGGAATTTTACAGCATAAAAGAACATCATAAGAAACACATCACATAGCAAAACAGAAATCTATCTGAATGTTATGAAAACCAAAATCCTACCTTGTTATAGTAAAGAAATTACTTGTGATATAATTAGGTAGGTTTTAGTTTGTTTTCATAATTCCGATCTGGAGAAAAAAATTTTTCAACATGTCTCCAAAAGTGTTCTGCTATATAATCATCTGAGATAAAACCTTCAGCTTCAGTGATATGCAAATTGAGACATGTTTGTTAAAAGGATTAACAAAGTTGTTCAAAGCATCTTTTTAGTCTACTCTGCTTCCAAACAAACAATAAACTGTCCGCATGCAGTGAGATTTGCTAACCCATAAACATAGCCAAATGGAGGAAGAAGATCAGAACCTTAATGAGTTTGGTCCCCTTTGAATTTTAGCTGATCAGTGTCACCAATAATTTCAACAGGCTCTAAAATAAGCACTCTCTGTCTTCAAAGTGCCTTGCGAACATCAACCAATTAATCCCTACAACTCTCCTCTGAGGTGGGTAAGTAGGTATTGTTATCCCCATTTTACAGTTGGGTGAACACAGTCAGAGGGGTTAAGTGACGGAGGCCACAGATGGAGGTGGGATTAAAACACAAGAGTCACTATGATTCCTTTTAGAGGAAAGTACTTTTTTTTAAACTTTTTTGTGCTGACTTTAGACATCTTGGCCTTGTGGCAACACTTAAAGGAAACAAAATAAATTTTCCATTTTGAAAGCAAGGAACCATAAAGAAATCTGTTTTTTATGCCAGCATACATCACATTTTTGTTGCCTTACACTGATGGAAGGCTTTTCCTTTAATTTTGTTCTAATATTCAAGTATCATTCCTTTCATACAGGGACTCATTCCTGTGGTAATGTAACATGCATCTTTTTGTTGAAAGATATGTCCTGCTCCTTTGCAGATTTTATTTTGTCTTTCTGCTGCTTTCAAATCAGCAAATTTAGGTGGCACCCTGCCCATTAGGTGGGCAGACACGCTCCCTCCAGGACTGGGGTAACAGTCAGTGGGCTCGTTCACCGCCGCACAGGCAGAGAGAAGTGGAGACAGAGAGCTCTGAGAACCAAGAGCAAAGCAAGCCATTAACTGAAACCCAACTCCAGCAAACTGCTTGTAACCGTTCTAACAGGCGTAAGATTGATACCTTTCCCACTTCAACAGAAGGATCAGATGGAAAAGGCAGAGTATATCCTTTTCCTCCCTATGTATACAACTTCAGGCCACTTGAAGACCCATTTGTCATGCAGTCAATCCAGTGTATGGCAATAAACATTTGAGTTTTATAAAGAAACCACTTTTCATCTAGTGGCCAGCAAGTCCACAACATCAGCTCCCTGGACTATTTTTGGAATAGAAAAATCTACTACTCGAAGCTAATGTCTTGCAAATCCTGAGCACATTTTTGGTTGCTTTCTCAGAAGACACTCTCTCCACTTTCAGAAGATGTACAATCAAAATCAGTTAATATTTTAAAATTATTCATTCCCTACTATATAGTACAGTAATTTCAGTGATACTGCTGGTTAGGTATTTTTAAGACACAGTCATCTATGTGTCCTGAAAGGATAGCTCCATTAATGCTAAAAAATAAGGAACAGTTTATTAATACACCATTGGAATTATTACACTACAGTGGTATTCATATATTACATAAGCCAGGGATCTTCTCTCCTTTGTGTTATTGTCACCCACAGACAACGGTGTCATCAGCCTTTTATTAGCTAGAAGTTTGCTTTGTTAAAGACACTTGTGAAGCTTTCAAATTAAGTAATTTAAAATAGTTAAATAAAATGCAATTTATTTTTCTATTTCTGTGGATACTGAATCAAAAGGGTATTTTTCCCATCAGAAAGGTTTATTAGAAACTATTTTGCTCTTGCACACCAGCACTGATATCTCTTTTTAGGAGACAAGAAAGTAGGTTAATGATTCACAACCTGAGGAATTGTACTGTTTGCATAACAGTACAAGAACAAGTAGGATTTTGAATGTCAGGGCACGTTTTCAGTAACAAAAATATGTATTACATGGCTTAGGGAGGGTCTGATTTTCACAGTAATTCTGTGGCCAGAAAAACTTGTAATGCAAAACATAAGCTTGGAAATTGATATTTACTAGCTCTGTCTTAGGAAGATTTGTAGCAAACTCTGATTTACATGCTCTGCAGAAACAGCTCCCTTCTTTTATCACTTTGGAAATCATTAACTTGCCCTCGATGGTCCTCCATGCAACAAAGGAAGTTTTCACTGGATTTTCTGATAGGAGAAACAAAAGAGATTGTAGATAACAAAACAGCAGTGTGAATGATAGTTTCAGAGGACCTTCATCCAAACACCACCGTTTCAGTGACATCTCATCTGATAGGGCATCAATCCCCAAATTTCCTACCACTCAGCACTGCAACGCTCCGGGGCTAATCCATAGAACTAGGTCATTCCTCAGTTCCAAATTTCTTATGCTATCTATGAATATAAATGAGTCACTGTCCCCTATCCCATTAATTAATAAAATCCATTTTCACGTAAGAGGCTTTGCTGTTATGGGTCTATCTGCCCAGTAAAATGGAGGTGTGATAACACTTGCCTAGTTGGGCTGCAATTACACTTGCAGTTCTGTGCATCAATACCCCACATGTCAATGCACTCCATTCTATCCATCCCAATAAATAACCAAGGAACTCTAAACTTGTCAAATAGCTCTAGAGTTCATGTGCATATGTATATATTTTTGCTCATCTGCAACCATTGCTACAAACCATCTGCACTACAAGCATATTTTAATGCCCTGCACTGCACAGATATAGAGGAAGGAACAGTGTTTAATCTTCTGTGCCCCCCTGAGATGAGAATATGTTCTCCATAAAAATACATCTGTCACACATATGAGTCTCTGGCAAGGTAGGAACTAATTTTTCCTAAACATTCATCTCCTCTACATGCAGCTCTGTGTCCTAATAAGTTTTTTAGCACCTGCTCAATATGTGTACTTCTGAAAATCTGGTTCACACGCTTGCAAGTTCAGTAGGCTGCAGTGTCTTTCCAGCAGCAGACTCTCACCGAAAACTGCACAGCAATTGCTGGTGCCATGAGCTGGACATCTTCCAGAAGTGAAAAATTGAAAGGTGATTATATAGACATGATCCCACTCATCCATGTATAAAAATCCCTCATCTGCTCATTTATCTGTGTGGTCATCTGACGCCGGGCTGCAGATTACTTGGGGCATGTATTTTCCTATCCGTATGTCTACAAAGTAGTGACACATTACAGGTTCTGTGGAAAATAAGGAATGAATAGTAATAATAATTTTGTCACACTTGTTTTTAAAGAAATTCAGCACAGTAGAATTAAGGTAATATAAAGCTAGGATTAGGGTCTAAAAATGGTGATCAGTAGAAGATTTTTTATTCCTATAGAATTCTAGAATGGTATCCCTCTCAAATCTTTCTGGATATAAACTCAATATAGACATTGAGTTTTCTGAAGACTGCTAATTCCTGAGTTATAATCAATGAAAGTTTGCTTTTAATGCAATTTGTATGTGATATTCCAGACCTGCTAACAAAATATGAAATACTATCAAATTACAATGTAATGTACGTAATCATATTATAGGTCATACCATACATACCATGTTTTTAACAAGAAGAAATATAATTAATGTTATTAAACATAACCACACTCAACTGTAGTGCATGAGAAGCAGTTCTAGAGCATTTAGGGGCAGAGTAAGAGAGTGACTCTTGTCAAATACCTGGAAATAAGCTTTGCATCTAAAACCGGTGGCTAACTCAGAGCATGTAAACTGGTAATAGGGGCATTTAAGAATAAAACTTATGTCAAACTTTAGTTTTATTCATCCCTTGAGGCTACCAGGGTAATTTGAGCATCTTGTTATGACATAAAGGGCATAAATGCCCTTCTCTCTTCTTATTTCCACTCCAAATTCCAACTGTAAAGATTAAATCTACAGAACTGAATCAGTTATTCCCAATACAGTTACTCACTATGGTATGAGTCGTGAACTTGGGGGGGAGGGGGTGATGACACCCTATTCTAATCAAAATCTTTTCTGCAAATTAGTTTACCTGCATGAATATCAACAGTACTGAGACGACAGAGACACCTATAAAGGCAATACATGATTCTGTTTTATTTTTCTTTATATTGGGTTGGTTTTCCCTTACAAACCTATTTTATGTTTGCTATTTTTCTCCTACATATACAGTTTCAGGGTTTGTTTTGGTTTTTTGGGGTTTTTTTTTTGTTTTGTTTTTAGGTTATCCAACTACTGGAAACAGATCATTACTAAAGATATTCACCCTTCACATTTAAAAAACTAATTTACCAAGCTTAAAACTAAGGAGAAAGACAAACTGATGTTAGTGGGCAACTAAAGAGCTCACTGCTTAGTATTTTCAGATGACAAGACACTGAGCATGCAAATCCATGGTTTCTAATGAAGTGGGCAGCACTATTATTTTGACAATGTTTTATTTTCTTCCTGATTTCTATTGTTTCGTTAACACATTTCTTGTAATGTTGCAAAGCTTTTTGGAACAATGAACCATCGTCCTATTTCAGACATGCTGATGAAGCACCTGCAGCTCCTCATCAGATTTCTCACCCAAAGCCACAGATGCCAGAGGAGTTCAGGGGACAACCAGCAGCCCGCTCACCTTGCAGCCCCCGAAAGGTCTACAGAACCTCTCACCCCTCAGTAAGGACCATCCCCTTACTTTCTGCCTCCCCCGGTACGGATGAGAGACACCTCTGAGGACTATATTTTGAAGGGCATGCAGGACTTCTCCTCTTCCTCCTCCATCACGATTTCCGCAACAGTGATTTCATGGGATACCCATGGTAACACGGGGCCGGACGACACACTTCAAAGAATTTTCTCGAGGGGAAATTCAAAAACCCGCTTTGTGCGGACACATCAATCAGAGGGTGGCAAAATGCCCCTGGGGAGGAGCAACGCCCCCGCGGGCACTTGGGGCAAGTGCAGTTCCCATGGCCCGGCGCTGCAGACAAAGAGCGGTCCCAGGCGCCCGCCCGGAGCCCGGGGGCGCGGTGACACCCGCCGGGGAGGAGCCA
>NW_010102401.1:0-5508 GCF_000699245.1 Pterocles gutturalis
TTTAAGCAGTCTTTAACCCACGACAGTAATTTATGATTAACAAAGACTACTAATAATTAAATGATAAGATAATGTTATAGAAAGATCAGAACAATAATTTGTATTTTAAATACAGAAGTTTCTTTCTATATGTCTTCAATTAAATAGTCAGGCTGTGAAAAAAAATTATTTTCATCTTGTTCACTGTGTGTGCCTGTGAGAGAGAGGAGATTGTCATCCATACCGTACAATCTTAAATGTCCCATATTTATCAAGTAGAAAGAACTGGTAAATTGCACAGTACAATAGCAAAACACAAGAATAAGTCAATTATACTCAGCAGTGTTTTCAAAGCTCGTTACTTCTAGTGTACTGTGTTACGTATGACACTGTTTCTCTGTTCTAGTAATACACATGAAGATGAGTGTTCCCTTTAAAAAAGACCATTTAATTACTCACTCAAGCTGTTGTCGTGCTGAGTGCCCTCATCAGCTGTACCTATGGTTAAAAATTTTAGGAGAAAGCCAAAGGTGGGTTTTGAAAAGAACATGGAGTTGCCCTCGATGTTTCTTCTGAAACGTCTGATAAACTCATGTGGCTGGCAGGCAAGTACAGTCAGCTTTACTGGGGAGAATCAGTTGACAGAGACATAATGCACCTATGCTTAGGAGATATTCAGTTCAGTTAAGAATTAAGAGGAAATATGTAGATATGGTAAACAAAATTATATTTTAAGAATGCTATCCATGTGATCACTTCATTGGTCTTACTCCTCTCTCTGTAATACAGTTTTTCATCTAGGATAACCTTTAGTGAAATGACCAGAGCTACACTGGTGTGAAACTGAGGTGAGATAATAGAATAACTTGCCCAGAGTTCCCATGTTTTTCTAGTTTCTTAAAAGACAAGACAGAAAAAAAATACAGGACAATGTCATGCTATATAGGAAAAGTCCTGTTATTTCTAAGCAGTGACCTTGTAGACAGCTTCACCATTTCTGTAAGAAATTCTGTTTAATGATTCTAGATATTTTTTATTTTATAGTTAGTTTTTAAAATCCCTCACTTTGTATATTTGCTAACTCAATCTAGAAAAAGAAAACAAAAATAGGAAATTACAAAGAGGACCTTTTCCACCTATGAGGAGTTTGACAAGTGATGAAAGTGTATGGATGTGGATATATAAAAAAGAAACACTAATGAATATGTAGATTTCCTATTGATATATTTTTCTATTGTTCTGATGGCAAAAAGTAGAGAAGAATGCAATCTCCTGCTGTTGTGGAAGTTGTTTAATGCAAAAGATAATCTACTGGGTACTAGAGTGCTCATAAGATAAGCAACCCTTTTTGTGACTTTCTATTGCTGCAGGTTTGTAATGGTCCAAGGCACTTTAATAATTAGTCTACAGGGAGCCTTAATAGACTAGGGCAACTCTTAATTAACTTAATCCCCAGTACATGAGTTGACCATGAGACATCAAACTACATTTTAGCTTGAAGGGTATGTGAACTCAGAGGAAATCTCATTTTTTAACGACAGTGATGCTGCATTCTTTCCTTCTAGCACAGTGTGCTTGCAGCTGAACACGTTGTGCCATTCTGTACTATGGTAGCCAGAAGTTTTTGTTTGCACTAGAATTAATAACAACTGAAGATGGCAATTACAGCATAACTATTTTAAAATGCAAAAATTATCATAGGGTGACGTTCATATCTTGGTTAAAATAGGTAATTAGGAAGTTTTTGCTGTATCTCTGTTGTACATTATTAATGCTTCAAAAAGAACTGGATCTGTTTAAAATACATGGAAACATGCTAATATTTTTAACTACAGAGGTTTTTAATTAGAAATGGTCTGTACTCCTATGATTTGGTACTGAGGGAAGGATTCTAGTATATGATTATGCTGCAAGTGTGTTTTATATTTATAAGGATTTGGTTTGTACTTTATATTCTTAGTTCTGATCAATATTTGTGATAACTCTTAATAGCAGAAAAAACCATAATCTTCCTGAAGAGAACCAGCCAGCAGCATTTCAGTTTTCATTTCTACCTTATTATTCACATATTAAGTAACAATTTTGACAAAGTGGGTATTGCTTTAGAAGTATTTTCTTCAGGTACCTAAGGCTGTATGAAAATAGTGATTATCACTGCATTGTATGGAGTGTCACTGTGGGCAGCCTAACACTGATAAAAGAAAAAATGTCAGTATAATCACAAAGCACCCTTGTGAAAGACAAAGCTATACTGTAAGGTACATATGTTTCTGAATGAACATTGTTAGCAACGGATTTTTTAAACATACCTTTTTTTTTAGTCTTTACAGAGAGCTGTTTTGTCATTGGCGTTATTAGAATTTGCTGCCAATTTCCAACAAAGTGGATGAGAGATATATTCAAATGAAGTGAGTTAACAGAAAAGTCACTGAGCCAATGTTTTTAACCCAAGCCATGGCACTAAGGTTTTTTTAGGCTCTTGGAGGAAGAAGTAAAAAATCATTTTACCTCCCTCTCTTTACTCTTGCCATAATTTGTCTGTCCCAGTTGCTGAATGTTTTGGGTAATACACCTTTCTTTAAAATGTATTCCATTACTATCAGCCAACTTCTCGAGTGTTACAAATAAATTCAAAAATAGTAATATTCAGGTAAACCAAGCCTTCAGCTGGACAATTACATATCTCATTTTCATCAAAGAAAGCATACCAATTTAACAATTGCACAGGATCTGAATCAATGACAGAATTGAGAACATATATCTGTTTGTGATATATAATTATAAGGTTTATAGGACATTTCCTAACAAGTGATTTTTTAACATTAAGAAAGAATGAACTATATTTGTGTATATTGCATAGTGAAACATATTAAGTCCTCAAAAGCAGTGTAATTAGGAAAAATGTACACACATATGTTCCTGCTCTTGCAGTCAAATTTATCTCTTTAAAACTCTTCCCTTTTATTTCAATACTGTTACATGTATTCAAAAGCACTACATTTTATAGTGAATTCAATTTCTTATATTATTAATCCCCTTATAAAAAGGAAAATTCAATCTCTTAAAAAATCTTGATATAGTCACTTTAATTTCCATAACTATAAATCTTTTATAACAAATCAGTTTTAATTAGTTGCTGTCCTTGGCCATGTACAGGAGAAGGAATCATCTTTCAATTCATCTATTGTTCGATCATACCATATTAAAAAGTCCCATATGTTTCAGATGTTCAGAGTATTATCCTTCCAACTTCATAGACATTGACTCATACATCTGTAAGTAGTTTTCAAGTGTTTCTCTTTGTTTCTCTTTTAGAAGAAAGCCCATTTTTTTTTTTAACTTGGTGGGCTGAAAGAACAACACTAGAAAATCCCCAAAAATTGGATATACACAGTTATAAACTGAATCAAAATCTCAAAAAAAATATCCCCAGATTTAGGCTGCTTGAAACTTTTCAATGTTCCAACCTATTTTTATTTTGAGTGTAAAAATGATGGGTGTTGGCTTGAATATAATTTGACTGAGTTCAGGAGTCAAGGAATAGGCTTGATTATCTCCATCTTTAATTTGTTTATATTTTACCATTCTCAGTTTGCTTGTAGTCTCATATCATAGGGCAATGCAAACTGGAAGATAGCTCAGAAAGTCATCCAGTCAAGCCTTAGGCTCAAAAGAATGTCAGACCAGATTGCTCAGGTCTTTGCGTAGTCACTCTTGAAAATTTCAGAGACTGCACAACCTCTCTGGGCAGCCTGTTCCATTGCCTGATCATCCCCATGAAAAAGAAGTTTCTCCTTCCTCACCAATGTTTATCTGAGATTTTATGTTTTGTTTTGTTGAAAACACCAAGTAGAAGAGGGACAGTAAGAACATTATGTGTAACTTGTTAACACAACATTGAAGGAAAATTAGAGGTTTTTTATTGCAAAATTTCAAGATGGGTGTTTCAAGTGACCTGAAATAAAATGTCTAAAATTCTATTCACCTAAACCCTCCTTCCACAATTAGGTTCATTATTTTAGTGGAGAAACTGAAGACCATGCCTGCTTTCTATTATATTGACCTAATTAAGCAATAGCATACCAGAGATTAAAATATTTGGGTTGATGGTTGCTGGGTTTTTTAGTTTCATGGAACTTCCAGCAAGCTATTCCGATTACATAAGCCCACTGTGAGGTAGAAAATGTAACATTACATGCTACCACTACAACTTTTTTTTGGGGTGGCAAGTGAGATACTGCATAATTAGCAATGCAGCACAATTGTTACTCTTCCTTTCAAACAAAAGGCAATCACCTTCGTCGGAATGGTGCCAATGAGCCCCATGTAAAAGTTTTGTTCACAGCTATATCATTACCAAAAAGATATGTCTACAGTGAGATCTGAATTAGGACAGGATTTCTTCATATGTGAAGAAATGAAAAAGGATTAGTTATGTAATATTTTTTAATAATTACTCAGAATCCGAGAGTGATTTACCCTAGATTAGTGTCTCTTTATTATTCATCTTACCTCCTCTGTCATGATCCTGACACACATTCAGCACCAAGAAACCTAGTAGGGCTACACATTTTGATACCTAAAAATCCCTAGATGGCTGGAGTACCTTTCATTTTCTTGGACAACATAAATCACTTAATAAACCAGGGCTCTCATCAATTTTCCATTAGTACAGGGCTCACTTTCAAGAGGTTTCAAGTTAGCAGTGCAACCTTGTGGCAATGGAGGCTGACCACATATGGGGCTCTATTAACAAGAGTGCAGCCAGCCCATCAAAGGAATTGGTTATTCTTCTCTCTTGTGCTTCCTGGGAGGCCACACCTGGAACACTGTGTTTGTTTTTTGTCTGCCCAGTAAAAAAGATATTGACGTCCTGGAGCAAGTCCTTCAGAAGGTTAGCAAGATGATAAAGGAGCTGAACTACATAATGAGTAAGTTGCTAGGGGAGCCAGGCTAAGGAAAGAAGGCTAAGGGGGGGATCTTATTATTCTCTTTGGCTACCTAATGGGAAGTCACAGAAAAGACAGAGTTGGCTCCGCCTCAGAAGTGCACAGAAAAAGGATATCAGGCAGTAGACAACAGTTGCAGCAAAGGAAACACTTACTGGGTACTATGAGGAAAGTTAATTCCATCTCAGCCAAAAACAGGACAAGGGCTTACTCAGCAATAAGTCTCACTGAATGAGTCAGAATACTAGCTTTCAGTATTCTCTATTATAGCAGATTTTTGTTAGGTAAAGCAAATCATAGATGCATCTATGGATCTCATGGTTCTCTGTAAAGTGGAACTACAGTGGAAACCAGTGGCAAATACATGAGGGATTTTAGAATTTTCAACCATTAAATGCAAATTTGTAAGAGCTTGCCCCTTCCTAATTGCAAGATGGAGAAGAAGATAATTTCTAAAACATCTGGAAACATCTGTAAATGTCTTCCTTGTCCAAAATATTCCAGCACCACAAATAGCCATGTCATCCTTCCATCTTCTCTTAGTGCTGCCATTAAAATATCAACTCTGGAGTAATGCATA
>NW_010102401.1:5539-26392 GCF_000699245.1 Pterocles gutturalis
GGTAAAAAGAGGGTGGGTGGGGGGGGAAGGAACAAGAGAATAGACTACTAGTCTCAGGGTAAAAACATTTATATTACTCATGTTATCTATGGACCACCAAAATTTTTGACTAGCTGACTGCTCATAGTTAATGCTTGGAGGCATTAGAAATTAAAGTTCTTTTGCCCCACAATTCAAAGCATAGATATGAAAATAAGAAAAAAAAACCAATTAATTCAGTTATAATTGGCATTGATGCTATTATTAATACATTTCAACCAGAATAAGAAAAAGCTGCAACTAAGTCTCAGCAGTCTATAAATCCACATGTAAAATTTCTTTTTCACTAAACTTAGCAAAACACCTCTTAGAAAGCGGCAGTTTTCATCACTATTCCAAGAGTTGTTCAGGCATCAGAATACAAGAGGTTTGGCAGTGCTGATTCATCAGGTAAGAAATCTGTTTCCTGCATTAGAATAGAGACCCAGGGACAAAGGATTGCAATATATGGAGAGAAGTGCAAATGAAAAAAAAAAAAAAAAAAAAGGAAGAAAATTCAACTTCTCTGATATAACACACATGAATATATTTCTATGCTATCATCTGTAGTATGTATTTCTGTGCTATCATCATAGTACTGTCTATTATGAGGTGAAAAAACATTAAATAGATTGATTTAAAAATAATATATAGGCCCTATAAAAAAAAGAAAAAAACAAAAGCTGAAAGCCAATGTTTTCTGATTAAACAGGCCTTTTGCTGAAACTAAAATAGTTAGATCATTCAGACTTTAAGCATACCCTTCAGCTAGAATCAATAACGATTAACTACATTTGTATTGACAAGAACATACTAATAATTTATTATCAGAGTTTCACTGTATGAAACTAAAAAAAAAAAGAATATCCTTATTCTTTTTTTCATTTTGAAAAGTAATTATTCTGTTTTGCCAATTTCTGTGCGTAGCAGTGCACATATTAGACCAAACACCATCCATAATCACTTTCTTTAATGTAATCTTTTCTTTGTTCTGTAATTAAAGACTAATGTACTTATAAAGTTAATAGTAGAATTGTGTAATGGCAGTATTTATCCTTACAGTATGCTATTTGTCTTTACTCTGGAGGAACAATTACAGAAAAATATTTATATAACTGAAAACATTATTTGGTGAATTTGGGGACATTTCGGCAAAATTCATCTGCAGATTTTTCAGTTAAAAATTCAACAATATTCATCCTGATCTAATTGTGAGGCATATTTCTGCATTTTACTACTAGTAATAAGATTTACATTGCTTTTATTTCTATTAGAACTGTAGAAGCAATAAAGTAGTACGAAAATGAAAGTAGATTCTCTTCTCTCTCTTACTCAATCAATGAAGTGATTTAATTAAAATGTCTTAAGTCAAAATCCTCTTCTCAGCCTTTTCAGAGATGAGCAGCTTCACCACACCTGTTACACAGTTAACTCAGTTATACTGATGATGGTAATTCAGCTGGATACAATGGAATTTGGTTCTCAGATTCAAAGAGATAAGAAATATTTTTATTTATGAGAAGCATTAACTTAGATCACAAATTAATCAAGTTTGTTCACTCTTGCTGGTGCTTGAAGGCATTGAGACCAAGTTTTTAGAAGTGAGAGTTTGGTTGTGGAATAATGGCCTTATTCCAAAAAATATTGAGACAATAAAAATAAACTATCAACCCATTGTTAAATTTACTTTATTTTTTAGTATGTCCTGGTCTTAAAATGAAAGTAAAACACCTTTTAGGAATTCATATGCCCCATCTATAGTAGAGGTTTCCAGTTTTCTTACAGTCGTAATGGTAATCTACCAATTCAGAAATCTCAGATCTCTGATCCACTCCAGGCCATTAACATAAAGATATCAGATCAATTTTACTCTTCTTCAGGAGGATTATTCAGTGGGAAATGACATTTCTGTAGCTCATCCATATCTTTTCTACACTTGACAGCCTTTCTTCAGATTATAGCATTAATCATTTCCATGAAATCACAATGTCTATTATCTGCTAACTTATCCAAATAACTGAAGAAAAGCAGACTGAGCTTAATATATATTCTCAAAGAAAAGAAAAAAAAAACACTACTTCTGGAACAAAGTTTATTTTCTTCATACAATTGAGTGTGCTGTGAAGAAATATATTTAAATATTTTCTATTGTTAAAAGCAATACTGGAAAGAAGAAGCTTCTTTTCTTTTTCTTTTTTTTTTGTGTGAAGTGCAATTTAAACTATTTTAAGCACTTTCTGTTGCATGACTATTAGTATTTTGGTATGTGGGGTTTTTTGCTATAATTTAGCCACAACCACTGTGTATTTCTTAATGAAACTACTTGGAATGCATATTGAATCCAATGGAACTGATTTATACTTAGTAACATATTGGTTGGCACAGATCAGGTGAATACTGCCTTAAGCCCAAGCAGAATATGTATATGCTCTTGGGCCATCACAGTTTGCAGACAGAATATTAAAGTAGCATTGGTCTTCCTTAGTCCACCAGCAGATTTGCGTCAGCTTCCTGAATTTTTTTTAAGCAGCTTATATTAATATTTTAGGCTCTAAACATGTCAGAGTGAACAAGTATCCCATTCAGGATATAAATATCCCATTCGGGATAGATTCAGGACATCCATATGTTTGGAAAAATAAATCTTGTCAGATGGTCAAGGTAAAGATATAAAACTGCTTATCAGCCATCTCAGATACATTTGGCTGTGAATTAACACCTCTGCAATTCTCCATCAGTCTCTTTTCATACAGGATAAGACAAAAACAAATTTTATATTGCATATTCAAAGGGAGCTCAGTAACCATGACTCTCTTAATCTTGAAACCACAGAATATTAGACCTACAAGTTAACTTTTAGGAACCTAAGTGCATGTCATACAGTCTAATTCTGCACTTAGACTAAAATGAATGATAAGTCCCAAGGGACCGAAGACATGAGTCTTACAAGCAAACTCAAACCAATGAGCATCAAGATGTCAGTGAGGAGGGGAACACTGACAGATGAGACTGATCACACTCTCAAACTATTAATTTGTTTGCTTCAAGACTGTTTGTTTGTGAAACTTCTCATTTCATTCCTTCATCCTTACTCTCATTGTCTGTTTTTGGAAGTGACATAGTAAGAAATTTTTGCCTCAAGAAGAACATTTGTTTGTTTTTTGTTTGTGAGAGGAGCTAAAGGAGGGGAAGAGTCAGAAAGAAGAAAATCTGATGAGAATGCAAGTGCCTTCTTGTGAGTTTGTGTGCACACACAGTAGACAAACTCACAATATTTTCATTAGTGGGGAAGAGACTCATGAAGGTGTCCCACGAGAAAGAAAAAAAGCAGACTATGTCAAAGCTGCTGGTTAATTTCTTGGTTTTCAGAAGTATTGAACCTTAACTTACCTTCTGACATCAATGGGAGTTGCAGGTGATTGACTTATTGTGAGTGATCCATAGGTACATACACAAATAATATAAGGTTTTAGTACATAAAGGCATTGTTTGCATTGGAAGTTTCTACTGAAATTAACAAACAGGTCTACAAGGACTTGTGAGCTTACTGTAGCTAGTCAGATAAGAAACATATGACACAAACACTGCTAGCTTCACTCACATCTTTTTAGCAAAGGATTGCCCTCCTAGTTGAAGAAAAAAATTGGGTTGTTATCTTTATTTTAGGAATATTTATTTCTGTAGACTATTAATGAAGTTCCTGGGAATTTAGGTATTCAGTCTTTCTGAACACCACCTGGTTAGATACCTAAAAATACAGAAGAATTTCACCTCTACCTTCTGCTTTATCATTTGTTGCTTGACACTTTTGGCGGAGATCCTTCTAATATTATTTGTGCCTAGTTTCTTATTGATTCCCTTTCTATTTCTAGTCTAACATATTTTAAACAAGTCTCTGAAAAATTATATTAATAGGAAACAAGTCTATTTCTACTGGGCTGCTAAAGAATAACACCTGAATTGTGCTTCATTTTGGAAAGTACCTAGTTTCTGAACAGGGTGTTAAATTAGGCATCTAAAAATGGATATGCCAATAGTTGTTTATCCTTTAAGAAATCATGAAGGATAATGCTAATGAGCTAATTATCTGCTTTTATCAAAATTTTCCCCATAGGTAAAATATAACTGGTTTTATAGCAAAATGGTGCCAGTGTTGTGCAAGGCCAGTTTATTCTGTACTTTAAGTCAAGGATGTCAAGACACATAAGTGGTATTGTGATGCCAGAGGAAGATGCACAACCAAAGACCTTCTTTTACTCCATAACCTCTCATCTTCAGGTGACATCATAAATCATTGTCACTGTCAGAAGGGTACAGTGAACAGTGGCATTATTTCCCAAGCTACTGTAAAATACCACCTGGCATTTTGCATAAAATGAGTGGTAAATCATGGCAACTCTGCAGTATTATTTTACAATAACACTGTAAATAAGCTGTGTATTGACCATAAATCTATCACCAGTAACAACCTTATCAATAACAGCAACTCTGAGACTAAAAAAAAATCTTCCTTTTTACCTGTAAAAATGTTCTTGGTATTCAGGCTCTGTCTAGTGTCTAGTAACTATATCCTCACCTGCTCTATGAAAATGATCTCTGAACAAATGCTTGAGATGGGTAGTTTAAATATTTGGCAGCAAAGTGAGCAAGACTCACTACACTTTCTGGTTCAAAAATGAATGCATTTAGAGGCAACTTCTCATACTGGTCTTTTATTATTATTTAGGTGACATCCAACAATACAAAAGCAACCAGCTAGTGAGTTTTGAAACAGAAGGAAAATATACATATTTCTCAGGTTTGGACCACAATTTATTCCTGGAGTTACTCAGAGAATTTGAGGAATAAAAATAAGAGACAGAAAACAAATGGATGGCACTGGATAGAGCACTTATTTTCTACACATTACATTCTGACCTACTAGGCACTAGCAGTGGTATTGAGTATCTTTATATTCCTGCTCAGATTGCCAGTACTGGAAAAATCATTAACTTTACACCAGATATGGTAACTAGGGTGTATGACTTTTTAATGTTTGGTATCCTGGTGTGCTTATTAAAATCAGTATATAAAATAGCCACCCGTTTTTTAGCAGAAGGAGTTTTAACTGTCTTGTTCAATATTTAATGTGTTTTTCACTGTGCCCCTCAAAAACCTCTTAAGGGAGTTATTAGAGCAATACCTGTCACTTTCTTACTGCCATTCTACTCAGCATTCCTTAAATACTATAAAAGTATCTACTAAAAATTCAGAACTGTCCTAAAATTAGCATATCACCTTCTACTTTACCTGCTCTGACATTGTGTATTTTATTCACTGTTAGATTTTGCTTCATCACTATATATTCCAGAAAGAGTTAAAAAAAAAATACAGAGCTTTCAATTATTTCATGTTTCAGTTTGCACATAAGGAGATTTTTTTTTTCTTGTACTGACTTTAAAGATTCATGCATGCTTTTACTGAGTAGTTAGTTTTGGGTTTTTCTTTTTTTTCTTTTTTTTTTTTCTTTTTTCCCAGTTTTAGCAAAGCCCTGCCAGAAGACTTTTAATGCTGTCATCGATATTCGCTCTACTGTCAGGGATATTAAACTGAGAAGAAAGACCTGGCACACTGACTTTTTCTTGAAGCTTTGATAGTAAGTTGGCTGCAGTTCAGAAGTGTGAAAATAGTGTTGCACTGCAAGCAAAACCAGGGAATCTTCTTCTTGTCAATTTAGAAAAGTTGTGAGGAAAAAAATCAGCTTCAGACCACATAGGCTTTACAGATTAAAATGACTGCAATTTTCATGTCATGTTTTTAGTAAAAATCTTTTGTAAAAATTAACTGTACTGTTATAGAGCACTGGAAATTAAGAAGTTATTTTAGTTTTCAGAATCACAAGAGCTTTCATCCAATTTCATTCATTTACCTGTTCAGTGACATTAACCTATTAAAGAGAAAATGTGCAAAACATATAATTTTAATGTATTCAGTAGACAGCAATGAACCTGCAAGAGAGGAACCAGTTTATAAGGTATGTATGTGTGAGAGATCTAAGTACCAGCAACTGTAAAGACATGACTCTGTTCCTATTTCCCGTGTCTGTACGTGTGTGTACGTACATATGTGTGCATGCATAATTCGCTAGCAAACTTCAAGCTAAACTAGCAGGTGTGTTAGAGGAGACACACATCTGTAAAAATTGCATGCATGAACCAGTGGCTGAGTAGAGAGCCCAGGGTCTGAGAACGGTGTTACATTGATAGAGAGGCCATGCTGGTATTCAAAAGAGGTGTGGATATGAATGTGCTTGTAAATTGAGAGAATGAAGGCATGTGTGTTTTCACTAGTGAGTTTCAGTCCTGGTCAACCAGAAAGAAGGAACAGGGCTTGACTGCCTATACTTATATTTCATTTGGGCTTTGGTAGTGGTATATGTGGGTGCTGCTAAAAGCAGTGGCTTGTCTGTGGTAACCTGGGTAGCCAGCCATGTGTTAGTGGTGTGTGTGTATATGTGTATGCTTCTCTGAGTTACACACTCAGGCTCTTTACAGGCCAAATTGCAAATAGGATGGGCAGCCATGCCTATCAGAGAGTGACAAAGAGACCCCCAGGGTCTCAGGATGGGCTGGGCTTTGGGTACAAGGAAGGAGGAGGCAGAAGTCCTGAAACAGCTGGATTTGGTGGCTCCCTTAACATCCTTAACAGGTTCAATGCCCTGGTAGCTGACAAGCGTCTGGGAGCTTTATCCAGTGAAGCGTCTGAGCTGACTGAACCTGAGTCATGCAGCAGCTCCAGAAGGAAGCAACAGGGGAACTGCTGTGGAGGATGGAGGTAGATCTCATAGAGATCATTGACATACAGTGGGATAGCCTACACAGGGCTACACAAGCCCTTTACGAACGATAGTTCAGGAAGGAAAGGAGTGGGAGTCACTCTTGATGTGAGAGACTAGCTGGAACACATGGAGGTCTGCTTAGGGATGGATGGTGAACCAGCTGGGAATTTATGAGTCAGGATTAGTGGCTAGTTGAGCATGGGAGATGTTTTAGTCAGTATCTGCTACAGACCACCTGATCAGGCAGAAGTAGATGAGGTCTTTTTCAAACAACGGGAAGAATCCTCATGTCTGCAATGCCCTCACCCTTATGGGAGACTTTAATCACCCGGATAGCTGGTGCAGGTATTGCAGGGCATAACCAGCAGGTTTCAGGAATGTATTGATGATGACTTCCTGACACCAATGACTGAGGAGCCAATGACAGGAAATGTTGTACTGGAACTGACACTTAAAACCAAGGAAGAACTAGTTGAGAATGTAAAGGTCAGGGCCAACCCTGGCTTCAGTGACCATGAAATGTGAAACTAAAAATCCTGAGAGGAGGGAACAGGGCAAAAGACAGGACCATATCTCTGGCTTTCAGGAGAACAAACTTGGGCTGTTAAAGGATGTGCTTGGATTAATCCAATGGGATACAATAATGAAAAAGAAACATGTACAGGAGAGATCTATGGTTGCCAAAGATCACCCCCTCCAGGCTCAAGTCCATCCCAATGTTCAGGAAGTCAAAGAAAGGTGGCAGGAGGCCTGCATGGATGAACAGGGAGCTCTGCAAACATGCAAAAGAAGCATACCTGAGGTGGAAGCAAGGTAAGGTGACTCAGAGAACTACAGAGACAATGTCCAAGTGTGCAGGGATAGGCCTGAGCAAGCCAGAACCCACCTGTAGTTGAATCTGGTGAGAGACATGAAGAGCAACAGAAGGGCATCTGTGATTCTTTGAAAGCACGAGATCCTTGGGATTTTCTGTGTGACAGTTTTAACACATCATTGAAGTATGTAGGAACGAGTGAGTTTAAATACTGCAAGTCAGCAGAAAGAAATGTACCTTGATTTAAAGGTTAGAGGGTAGAAAAATCTCCTTGAACAATTTGACATATTTCCTTGACAATTTGAAAGATAAGATTCTAATATTCCAGCTAAATTGAGGTGAAAAATATGCTGGCTATATCACCTATCTAACCAATCAAAAATAGTTGAACGTCACATTTAACCAGAATCTGAAAGTCATACAGACCCTACCAACCAAAAGGATAAGTTACCTCCAGTAGTCAGTCATCTTTCAAGCTTCAAATACATCTGGGGGGTTCACACACAGTACTTTGTTTCCCCCACTGCCTCTCCTAACTTCAAATCTCTGTTAGACACTGGTAATTTTCTCCCTGACAATAACTCTTGGGGCATTAGTCAGAAGGTTTCTCAACATAATTGCCATGTTTTCTTTCCCTCCTTGCAATATGTGTGGAAAGTCTTCAGGACACACTGGTTGTGCTGACTGGTGACCATGAAGATGCTTCTTTCTGTGTTGTGCTGGGGAAGGGAGGTGGTCTTGATTCTCACCTACTTTATTTCTATCTGCTGATTCATTTATATTATTTAATACACTGACATCAAACTCATTTTGTGGACTTAAAATAACGTATAATAACATTGCAGTCAGTTCTGTGACTCTTAATTTTCAGAGGCCAGATTTTTGGTTGATGTAAACTGCCATGGCTCCACACTGTGTCTTTGTTAGCACTCATAAAAAATTGGCTCTGAACTTTTTTACTGCTTTGAGAAAGAAGAAATTTTGCAAGCTTTATATTTTGTTTAAATAAGAACTGTGAACTGCAGATGGAAAACCTGTAAGTCTACACTGGCTTTCTAATGCTGAGTTTTACTGAAAACTCAAAGAAATGTGCTGCTCATTCAAAAGTTTTATGTCTTCCTGTTCTATGGTGATACATGTGTTAGCAATAGTATCTTAATGTTAATAATGTCACATGTGGAAAACTTCATAAACTGAGAAGAAAAGTGGGTATTAGTCCTCCTTAGCAATGAAATATATAGTTAAAAGGTATGTAATTAAAATTCATTAAAATTAAATTTATTATCTAATTGAGTTAATTTTTAAATGGAAGCAATTAAAGTATCTATGAAGAACAACAGGGTTGTAATATTACAAACATACCAAAGGATTTCCACTATTTTTAATTTTACCAGAAACAGATTAATGATGTGACAATTCAGGTTTCATTTTTAACATCCAGAAAAAGACAGCAATATCTACTGCCTGCCACTTCTTACTGTTCCCTGTGTAATTTAGTTTATTGTTATTGTTGTTGTTGTTATGCTTCTCTGAACTGACCACTCAATTTTCATGCTTTACAAGTAATTGAAACCTTTAAAAAAATAAAAAAAAGAACAATAATCATGGAAATGAGACAGTAAAATAATGATATTACAATAATGCGTTAGTAGAACTCATAAAGCATATTAAGCATAAACATTTTAATATATTATATTGGTGACAAAGATCAAGGATACCAATTTAATAAAACAGATCTAGTCTTTTGACAAACATTAAGAATTGAATCTGTATCTTGAGACTTTCTATTTCTGTTCTGGCCTTGCTATTATAAACTGCATTTTCTTTATGATAATACATAATAAATAATAAAAATATATATTAAGCACTTTCAGTATTTCTGCATTCATTGAGCTTTAATATTACTGCTATTTTTTAATAAGGCCTGATACGGTGTACTTATTTATTTTTTTTCCAGAATTTTTTGTCATTGTGGACGTGAGTTGGTCTAATTTAATGCATAAGTTAAAAACAGTAATAACAACAACAATCATGATCATGATCATCATCATATTCAGAGTTTTTGATTCTTTGCTTTTTAAAGTGACAACAATGCTAGAAGTCACTGTAAATCCAGAGTTAGAGAAGTTTGTTAGGGTTCCTTGCTCCTCCTTGTGGAGTAGAAAGCAGGATAGCAAGTTTTTGACAAGTTCAGAAGAAAAAGGGAGTATAGGGATATTTCTTCTGTTGCCCCTTCTCTGCTTTTTGTAGGCCACTGAAGTGAACAAGGCTTAGGAGCCTCTTGCTACGGATGAGTGATTTTATAGATTTCTCCCTTCCTGGGAGCCAAATGAAGTGATTCTGCAACAAAGTCTCACCTCCTGCCCCTTGGACCTGACTGCCGAGCTACAGCAGCAGGGGGGACTTGTTGTCAGAGACAGAGGCAGGGGAGGCTCTCACATCCCCCTGGACAAAGTAATGCAAAGGAAGGCAATTTCCCAGGAGCACAGAGGACCTGTCCCTGATCCGCAGGCTGACATCACCCCCATGATCCTGCCCAGCTATCCCAGGGCTGTGTCTGACCCCCATTCCCCTTGCTAGGCCTGATCCTGACCTCTGCCTATGGGCTGATGTTGCAGCCTGGCCTTGGCCCATGCCCGTCCCCCATCCCCAGAGAGACGTTCCATGCTCTGGGCTGGGGCTGCCCCCACCTCCCCCCTAGCTGCCCTGCTCCCTGTCTGGGTGGTGGGACGGGCAACTTGCTGCTGCCTCACCTCTCTACACAGACCTGTGCAGCGTGAGGGACAAAGAAGAAGATCAGAAGTCCATGGAGTTCTGCAGAGGTATGGCATCACTGGGATTGCGGAGATTTGGTGGGACAGCACAACTGGCAACTGATTTCTCCAGTGTGTTAGGGGCAATTTTTTGGCACAGGTTCTGATGGTTGTACTGGTGATGTGCCCGCTAATGACAGCCTTGACTGTAGTGATCATGAGACAGACTAGTTTAAGATCCTGAGGGAAGGGGTGCATAAATAAATCTCTTGGATCTCAGAAGAGTGTATTTAGAGTTTTTCTGATAGGCTGGATCCTGAGGGGATCTGTCCTGAAGGGCAAAAGAGCACAAGTTATGAGATTTGTCCTTAATGACAGACTCTTCAAAGCATGAAAATGAATGGGTAAGGCACAAGCCTCCTTAGCTGAACAGAGTAGTCTTCTCTGAGCTTGAACACTAAAAAGGGAGTTGAGCACTACCAAGGAGGACAAGAGAAGCATTGTTCAGGCTTACAGAGACAGAATCATAAAAGCAAAACCCTTTTTGAATAATCCCATACGATTGCACAGGCTGGGGGATAGCTGGGTAGCTGGGGCTTCTCTTGGATGAAGCAAAAAAATGAACTGGCTTGTGCTTTTGTGGTGCTGAAGGCTAACTGCATGTTGGGTTGCAATAGGAAGAGTGTAGCTTTCAGGTTGACAGAGACAATTTTTCACCATACTTAACATTTATCGAGATACATCTGGAATGTTGTATCTGGCTTTCAGGTTGTCAATGCTAGAGCTGAAACAACTAGAGCAAGTCCAGTGGAGAAGCATTAAGAATGCTGGGGGCTGGAGCACATATTGCACAAGAAGAGGCTGGGAGGCCTAGGTTGTTTAGCCTGGAGAACAGAAAGATAAGGGGAGATTATCTGAAAATTTCAGCTACATGAAGGAGGGTTACAAAGAAGAGGGACCCAGACTCTTCACAGTGACAAGCATGAGATGATAAGCACAAGCTGCAGCAAAAAAAGATTTTCACCAAGCGTAAGAAAGGAAGAAAGTCCCAATGAAGGTGATTAAAGACCAGAACAGATTTTTCCAAAGAGGTTTTGAAATATCAGTTGTTGGAAATATTTTTATTGGTCAAGGTCCTAAACAACCTGAGTTACATTTTGGGATTTGACGAGATGATTTCCAGAGGGCCCTTCCAACGTCATTATTGACTCTGTTTACTCTATGATTCCTCTAGTTTGAATTAGCACTGAACACAAAAGATGAATGAGCAAAGAATTGACAAACCATGCAACACATACCCTGCAGACACCCTTTACATACTTGGTTGTGGGAGTTAATGTGTTAACAGCATTCAAAAATAGAATACTGTAGCTACTTCAAATAAGTGGCAAATGAACTCTCTTACAGGGTGGGGCCCAGTGGAGCCAGATTCGGTGTGGCAGAATTATTTTTGGAGCTATATTCATTCTAAAGGGACTGTTTACTGAGGAACAGTATTCAGAGTTCATGTATATGCAACAGAAGATGAAAGCTCAGAAAAGAGATAGAAGGAAAAGTTATTTCCTTCTAGCTAGACAGACTGAGCTGCTATCTAATCAGGCCATTTTAAGTTGCAGCTGAAGAAATTATTGGGAGAATGGTAGAACTTACTTAGGTCTAATTCTACTGTCCTAAGCTGAAATAGTAATTTGAAAGTGCTTTGGCTTTCTGTAAGTCTACATTTTGTAGTTAATATTTACAGAAGAAAATGTGTACAATTTCTTAAATTGTTGAAAAATTCATTTTGTTTCTATCAGACAATAGAGAAATAGTAGGCAGCTTTATAATTAGAAAAATCTTTTTCTTCTGTGTCTTTATGGAATCATTTCAGTCACAGACATATTCCACCACAACTGAGGGATCACTAACTGACATCTACAGACTGGAAAACAGAGCAAGGATTATACCGAAAATCTACCTACCTGCCAGGTCTCAGAAAGCAATAGGAAAACTGAAAATATAGAAGGCTAGGACCTGGCCAGATGGGTTTGATCCAAATTCATACTGCAGTGGTTTAAATGCTTCCTCAGTTGGTAGCCACCCATCAGTTGATATCCACTCTGTTGATATCCACTCAGCTGCAGATATCCAACCATCTTGACACAGGCACCTGCAGAAACTGGTGTTAGGTTGTACAGTGAAAGAGAGAATTCCCTTCTAGTTACTTTGTTCAGGCACAGGATTTCTCTCTGTTGCAGTTGGTCAGAGGGACAGCAATAGTGAAGGAATTAAGAAGCCAGCATTCCCTATAAAGGAGGCTAACCTATGGGAGAGAGATACTAAGAAATGGAAAATGCCGGACAACATTTATTTAGGAAGCATCTGCATGTTGATAAGTAATCAGTATTATCAGTATCGTATCTTATCAACTTATCAGTAAGATAAAATCTCCAGTGTTCAGACAGAACTCTGTTTCTGCTGTCAAATAATGCACTATTGAAGAAGAGGAATAGAAATTATAATCCAAATTGCACAGGCAGGATTATGCCAGCCCAAACCATGTTCAGTTATCAAATTTGTATAAGGTCCCTACTAGGACATGAATAAACTGTAGATGTTGGTACAAATTTCCTGAGTATACACGATTCATGTCCATGACCAGAGAGTTTGACATTTGCACGTGGGCAAGTATTCCTTCTGGTTTGCAATGTGATAGTCTTTTCCATTCAAATAATTAGATGCATAAGGCAGGAGTGCACTGAATGGGAATGTGAGTCACATTTATGACCCCTATAAGTCATGAAAATAACTTCAGTTCAACTCTGCAATGGTTGTGTAAAAATATAGACAGTTTTCAGCTATGGACAGACTGTATGTTGAACGACCTTATGCATTTCCATACATTTTGATCACACTGAACTCACTGAGTGCTGAATGAGAAGAGTCTCACTCAGAGATTACAGATTGAGATCTAGAAAAGAGGCCAGGTCTTTACATATGTACTTGAGTTTTCCTTGCATACGGTGAAGTTGACAGTTTTTTCCTTGTTACCTCAAGTTACCTTGTTATCTCAAGTCCCACAATGTCTCATCAATGCATACTAACTGTTCTCACACAGAACTAGACCTAGACAGTGAATCTCTTCTTATGGCATGCTATGCTCAACATTTAATGATCCATAGCTAACAGTGACAGAAGACCACTGAAAGCAAAACTGTAGTGTGTACACACAGAATACTCTGGAGATGGTTGCCTCAGAACGCTGCTGGGATTTCAATACCAGTATATACATAAACGGTATCATTCTAACAAAATCATATTTAAATGCAGAGGGAACAGTTGCCTAATCTGGCTTTGATTCTGCAACAATATTGGCCTTTAATAATGGTGAGCATTAAGTTCTCCAAGCGTATCTGAATAGATATTTTACAAGATTATGGCAATATCACTTATTTTTAAGATAGTCTGATTATTTTCATTATAAGATTCTGTTTTAATTTGCTCAGAATATCAATAAACTTAATCCATTTGGGTATACATTTTCCATTCCAAATTATTGCTTCAGATTTATTTTCTTTGTAGTTTTCTTTACCTTTTTTTTTAACTTTCATGTCATATAAAGCAGTTAATTTATTTCTGAGAATGAAAGCAGAAAATAATATACTGTTTGGCAAGTGAAATAATTGCCAGCCTTTTTTTAAACACGTAGACTAACACACATTTTGGACCAGTTATTTAGAAATTGGTTGGGAGTGGCCTTTGTTTGGAAGACGTTTTTTGAAAGTTTCTACTCTGCTAGAAGCTTTTCAAAACCTAAAGTTAATATAAAACAGAAAGATGAACAACTATTACATTATACATTTTTGCTTATGGAGAATGTTCTCTATTCTAGTATAAAGGACTTTTTACAAATGTGTGATAAGACAAGGGGTAATGACTTTAAACTGAAAGAGGTTAGACTTAGAGTAGATATAAGGAAGAAATTTTTACTGTGAGGGTGGTGAGGCACTGGAACAGGTTGCACAGAGAAATTGTGGATGCCCCATCCCTGAAAGTGTTCAAGGCCAGGTTCGATGAGCCTTTGAGCAACCTGGTCTAGTAGAAGATGTCCCTGCCCATAGCAGGGGTGTTGGAATTTGATGATCTTTAAGGTCCCTTCCAATCCAAACCATTCTATGATTCTATGAAATTCATAGAATGGCAATTATTAATGGATTCAATATTACCGTCTCACTGCTAATGGTTTAAATAAATTATTGGTATAGAGATTCCTTTAGCTGTTTAACATAGCAAGAGTATCTCCAATTATTCATGTCTGATGTTGCTCAGTGAATGAGGGTGAATATTTGACCCTGGTAATGCTTTTTTAAAAATTAGATGGATGTCTAGAATTCTGGGGATCACATAGCTCTATTATAGCAGCTATGTAAGAGTACTTAGGCAAGAAAAGTTATTGAATAATTAGAACCACTTAAGGTTAGGGGGTTTTAGCTCGTTCTAAACAGAAAAATTTTGAAGTAGTCTTTGTACATGTGCATACATGGATGGACAAGTATTTCCACACATTTAATACAACAAAGGTTTAAAGAACAACACCGTACAACACAAGATCAGTACAGTTTATTCTTTGTCAAGACAATACTAAGAGAGACTATTATTTGTTACATGTTGGAAAAGAAATAATGGCCTCCTTGATGAAGGACCTTGCAACTTGTTCCCAGGTGCCCCTTTTCACACTCTGCCTGAGTTACCAAATGCCCAGCTGTGTGAGCTTGGGGACAACCAGTAAAATCCCAACTCAGGCCTATGACACAGGGAAATTTTCTCAGATAACCTATGCATTGGGGTGCCCAGATTGTTGAAAAAGCATCTGCCCAGCAGGCTTTGACAATAGGAAGAGAACAAAAAAAAAAAAAAAAAGATTCTTTCTGGTTCCTTACATTTGCTGTGTTTAATTCTATCCGAAAGGGAAGGTTCTGAGTTGGAGGGGTGGTGTGCAAAACAGATCAATTAGCTAAATAAATAGACAATGGACATTTCATGAGAGAAGAAGAAAAAATGAAATTTTATCAGACTACCTTGCTCTGAGCTGTATCTTTTAATTAAAGTGTAGCTTATAAAGTGTCTTATAGATATAGAATTGTATCAAGCTGTGGAAGAAGTCAGTTCTGTTACTGTAGACTTTGAACTATAACTGTACCCTTGGTATTGCTTTGCATTTTAGATTTAGGGTTAAAATCAGAAGTGATCATCCCTCTGTACTCAGCGCTCAAATACTGTGTTCAGTTTTGGGCCTCTCATGACAAGAAAGACATTGAGGTGCTGGAGTGTGTCCGAAGAAGAGCAACAAAGCTGGTGTAGGGTCTAGGGCACAAGTCTTACGAGGAGCGGCTGAGGGAACTGGGGTTGTTTAGCCTGGAAAAAATGAGACTTTATCACTGTCTACAACTGCCTGAAAGGAGGTTGTAGCCAGGCAGGTGTCAGTCTCTTTTCCCAAGTAACAAGTGACAGGAGAAGAGGAAGTGGCCTCAAGTTGTGCCGGGGGAGGATCTAGATTGGATATTAGGAAAAATTTCTTCACTGAAAGGGTTATCAAACATTGGAACAGGCTGCCCAGGGAAGTGGTGGAGTCACCATCCCTGGAGGTATTTAAAAGACATGTAGTCCCAGTGCTTAGGGACATGGTTTAGTGGTGGACTTGGCAGTGTTAGGTAAATGGTTGGACTCAGTGATCTTAAAGGTCCTTTTCAACCTAAATGATTCTGATTCCATATCCTCATGCTTTTGTGTCCATCCTCTCCTTCCAGGGTATTCTTCCATTATTTTGCACTTAGATCTGATGTCTAAATATATGAATAGTCATATGAAATTTAGTGATGATAAAGATACATGTTTACACTACTGAAAAGAATTACTAAATTCACTGACAGGAGATAAAAGCAATTAACTTGTGTTATTATTTTGTCTTTCTTATTTTTTTTAGTCTTTTACTGTCCCTGGTTATGCTGACTGAATTCAGAGATTAAAATATTCTCTGCTTGTTTAGTATAACTGACAGTCTAGCTGTAGGAAAAAAAAAATAAAAAATCTTGCACAGTATTGCTGGACCTACCAGGAAGATAAGCATATGTGACTTGCAGAGTTCTAGAAGTTTTCTAACACTTTCTCTGTGTCTTCTCTCCACTCCTGACCCAGTTCCCAGGATGCATAGTACTCACAAGATGTACCTACATCACATACTGGCGTAGAAATCCCTTAGCAAGCAGGAACTTTCTCTGCTGTACATCCAAGTGGAAGAAATAGAACTATCCTGACTCCCAGTTCAGAGCATGCTTCTTATTTTCCTAATTAAAGAGTGTGCTACAAGTGTAAATACCCACCTTGCTCAGAGTAGGTAAACGCACATCCTCAGATTTTAAGAAATAAAGGTAAAAATTAGTTTTATATTTTATCCTGCTCCATAGGCATTAGAATGATGATCATAAACAATAGAAGGGATGAAAAAATTATTTTCCTGTTAGGTATGGTACAATTTTTGTGGAATTAATTATGTAACAAAGTAAGAATAACCCCAAACAAAATGTTAACAAGCTTTGTAACTATCAACATTTTCAAACTGGGAACAAGTGTTTAGAATGCATTTACTGGCATTTATGAGGGTTTCTGTGTTTTGTCAACATAAAATTACAAAGTGAGTATGACAAGTGCTCTTTTATACAGGGCTCACTTTTTTTTTTAACTTACCTGGAATTATGTAACATTAATTTAGCTTTTAAACAAGTACAAAAAGTACTTGTTTAAAAAGTTGTGTGCAAAAGGTTACAAAGTCTTTGTGCATCTGTATATTTCTCCAGCGTTGTGATTCAATGAGTAATTAATATTCTTGGTTGAGTAACTGGCTGAAAGATAAAAATGGAATGGCTTTTGTTACTGAGAGAATATCTAACGTGGTTTTTAAACCATAAATGAAGAAACATAGTTAGCTACCCTAAATTGCAATGCCTAATAATTTTCATATTTTTTGTTTCATTTTATGTACTTTCAACCATCATACAGTGATAAGAGTTTTTTGCTTAAGCTATTAATATTTATGTGTTTTCATTATTGCCAGAAATCCAACATCTTCTCAACGGTCAGATGAGGTTGTCTGCAAATTGTAGAGCTACAACACTAGTTCATTTATTATTAATAGAGCTCATAAATACTCACACCATCCAAAATAGCCTTAAACAATTGCACTTGAGCATGATCTGAATTATTTTCTTCCCCAGGGAGTTCTATTTTCTGCTATATAATTAGGTGTCATCAGCTGTGACGGGAAGAACTCTACTCCACCCCATTTCTTACAATAAATGACAGATTTTATAGCCTACAGCTACTAAAATATTTGATTAACTAGAAAACAAAAACAAGCAAGATGCAGAGGTTATTATTTTTGACAAAAAATGTAGTTAGGTTAGTTACTGATAAACTTTTTTTAAGTCTACTTTCTACAAAATTTTAAAGAGTTTATTGAAAGGCATTAAGTCCAGCAAAACCCTGCAGCAAATTTAAAGCCCTTGCAGTGAAGAATGTTGTAAGTGACCTTGGAAAACATTTGATCTGTGAATTATACTAGCCTTTACATATATGAATGGATTCATAAATAGCTAGAGAAAAAATTATTCATAGCTGTACACTCTGCTCCTAGTCCGGACGTTTGCACTCCTTTACACTGAGAGCAAACTACAGACTCATAGAAAGAAGGAACTTTTCACAGGGATTATTTTTCCTTAACATACCCAGCTCTGAAGAGAAGATATTTCATCATTTTTTGTTGGCTGACTTGTTCACGCCTAAAGGAGGCAGAGAAAGGCAGGCCACACAGTGGGGTCAAGACTTTCTGCAGCAACTCTAGGAAGCGATCATACTTGTGAATCAGTCTCCTAAGCTGTCATCTTTTTAAGAGACCTTAGTTTATGTCCACATTCAGAATCATTATTCTCGTCCTCAACACTTCCTTGTTTCTTGAAAGTGACTCTCTTTCAGTTTGCGAGCTACAAATTAATAGTGCACTGGATCATCAACATGGAATATTATCTAAGTATTTCTTGATTTGATATATAAAAACATGCTCACACTTGAGGTCAGACAGGAACAAATATTTGTCATACACAGAAAAATTAAGTCAGACAGGATACAAAAAATATGGGTAAGATTAGACCTGAGGGGGCAAATCTATCTTGACAAAGTCCTAAAAGGAATAAGCTGCATACAATTTTGTCAATTCAAAATAGTATTTAAAGTCAAATAGGTTCCTGGAAAAAAAAAAGAGTTAACAAGTTCAGTAGTGGAATAATGACTTGTAACCCTGGCATTAGCATAACAACATCAGCAGTTTTTTCCAAAGTCATACTGAAGCCTTTTTGTTTTTTAGTACTTGAGATGAATGTACTTAGTCCCTTGAAGTGGTATTTAAAGTAATACAGAGAAGAACCTTTCACAAGGAAATTTAACTTAATTCTGTTCATGTAACAATGAAAATTTATATTTATAGAAGCTAAAAGTGGTCATCAGAATATTTCTCCAAATTAGGAGAGAAAAACAAGGAGGTCAATGGCAGATGCTTTTAACAACCAAAAGCTGTGTGGTATTTCAGAATTTATCTCTGTGGCCCTGGTCCTATTGATGTTAATTTTTATTTCAATGGGACTCTATGAATGCATTTCTTAAGTGGTTTGGAGGCTGAGGGTCAAAATTGAATGTGTTTGTTTTCTGAAATTTTAATACAAAATGAAACCTACATTGAAAAAAATTATTGTGAAGAAATGGCAAACAATCAGTCAGGCATCGTCTTGGTGCAGCACTATACAGAAAAGTCATCTTAGGTTTGGTACAATCATATTTGCAAAAATCAAGATGACATGCAGATGAAGGAAAGGGAATCTACTGGGGAAAAAATAACTGAAAAAGAGATGTATCTGACATTGATTAGAAATGCTGAGGAATGTCTTAAACAAAAATCAATGTATTGCTTGTGTTACTGAGGTTAAAAAAAGAAGACATTTGAAATAGTCCCTTCACGGTCTGCAAACTCCGTTGTGGACAACTATAATTGTTATTGTATTTCTCTTGTAAAGAAGTATTAAGTGGCAGAAACGTTAAGAGAATCAATGACATTGTCATCTGGTTTTCCTTGGAAAGGATAAGATCTTAAAACCAAGATTTTAGAAGAACTTGGATCAGATTTAAATTTAAACAAAGAACTGTATCTATCTATCTATTTTGCCCATATACAATGCCACATTAGTCTAACAGAAGTAAAATAATGCAGTATAACTCAAAATGCAGTAGAGAATTGACTTCTGGATGTTGATGGACACACCCATTAGTAAAAAGAATTCTTCAGGTCACACTTTTCTGTGAGAACAGAGGCTCCTGGTATACCTATTATCCAGCATTTTCCTGGGTACATTCTATTAATGATGTTACCAGTGAAGTACTTTTATACTTAAGAAAATCTATTCAATATTTATTAAGCATGTTAAGAATCATAATAAGTCATGCTATAGGAATTCAAGAAGTGAAAAGAGTAACAAGGAGTCAGAAGACTCAAAATCCCACATTAAAAAAAAAATTAAATCAATTTAACAAACTTAAGCACAGAAAAGGCAATTTAATAAAGCCTGGTTTTCTTGGCTAGGAAGAGCAGTTGGGGTTAAAATAGGATTTAATTTCTTAACTGCTTGATGTTTTGCACTTAAAAAAAAAAAAAAACAAACAAACCTGATTTATTTATTGATTGAAAAAATATATATATACTACAAATATTGGGATTGACAAAAGTTGAGCAGTGCTCAATAGAAAAACCAATACATAGTTGGTTCCAAACAGCTCTTCCATTTCTCTTATTCACATTTACACACAACAGAAGAAGGAATTTCACTTAATGTATGTCTTTGCAGTATATTTTGAAGAACATTTAATTCAGCATCAATATTGTCTCAAGGACTTCTCATCAATTATTATAGCTTTTCTTAATGCCATCTCCTCAGTTAAAGTAGTACAATTGTTTGCAGGTTTGTGCTGTGGGACTGGAAAATTGATCCAGAGCAAAAAGACATTTTCCCTAGCTATTTTTCACCAAGGGAAATGAAGATAAGGAGTACCAGATATGTAAGGACTGCCTGAGTCAGCACAGGCACTGAAAGAAGTGTTCAACAAACTGCAGCCTTTCATGTCTTATCCTGACACATATGCGTAAAGCTTGAATTTAGAGGTAATTCAATGGTGGATGGTCACTGACTGCAGCAAGGCTAAATCAAGAGCACAAGAAAAAAATTCCTCCATCATATCCTCTTTTTTCCTCTGGCTATTATCAGAGCCTGGAGAAGGGCCTTAAAATCCCATTATGGGAAATCTAATTTTAAAATATATTTAATATAAATTTTACTTGGACTGCAAAGCATCACACAGAATCACAGAATCACAGA
>NW_010102402.1:0-17232 GCF_000699245.1 Pterocles gutturalis
ATGGGCTTGTGCCTGTCCTCGCGGTGTGACCCTGTGAGAGGTGCTTGCTGCCGCGTGTGCTTGGCCCGCGTGTAGGCAGGCACCGAGGGGCAGTGAAAGGCAGAGGGACACCGTGCTGAGTCTCTCCTGACGCGTTGGTTTGGTCTGGGCTGTGGTCACACCACTCAAACTGAGGAAATCCACTGCATGCACCTTGAGGCTGCTTGAAGTAGCCGTGCAGCGCCCTCCCAGCCTTCCCCAGAACCGCAGGGGGAGTTTCCACATCAGACCTGATTCACAGCAGACAATAGAAAGGGTAAACTGGGTTGTGGGGAAATTGTTCTCAGCTGGGTGCATCTGCTGGGACTGATGTGGTACAGCCCAGTTTGTGTATAGAGCTGCTGCTGTCCTGTGGGTTGGAGTTAGAACATATATTGATTATCTTGTATTTTTGCTTTTGGAAAGGATTAATTTTGCTCTTACAAATTGTGTAATGTGAAGAATGAGAATGTTAAATTACCAGCAAGGACTAAGAATCCAAAAAGGTGGAAAAATAATTCTTAATTTAAGCTTGAATCTGCAGGAGTTATGGCTGGGTTGGAACAGGAGGGACCACTTGCTGCCTGTTGGGTCACTGTGTCTTTGGTGAACACTGATTTGCACTATTAGTGGGTCTGTTGGTATTCTCCTTTTTCCTGCACCTCTGCAGACTGCTACAGTGTGCAGCTCTCCTGCTCTGGATCCCCAGCAGACCTAGGAGTGAGTTTAGCCAGTAGTATATTCACCTAAGTACTTCTGCCATTCTGTGCTCCAGCACATCCTCCCATCTCCATGGTATCTCCATTTTGCAGATTGAACAGAGATTTGAATTTTCCCATACACGGTACCTGCCTGCCTGTTCCCTCTGAATACACCAAGAGATTTGGTGTTGTGCCAGAGGTCTTTGCTCTCCCTTGCTAAAGAAAAAAGAAAGAAAAAAAGAAGAAAAAAAAGGGTTGTTGAGATGTTGTGTTTCTTTAAAACATTCTCCAAATGGGGGAGATTGTTTGGTCTAACAACTACCTTCCTTTCAAAGGAAGGGGTACGATTTGCTTGCTTGACACAGCAACTTTCTCTTCAGCTACAGCCAAGCGCAGTTTGTATGGATTCCATTAATGAAACTGCGCTGGCTGGGAAGAAACCTAAAAAGATGACTTATTCTTTACACAAGGAATGGTTTGTTACAGAATCCTGACAATGGTAAAGAAAAGAAAAAATCCCTTGTGTTGTGAAAATTACTTGCATTCATGCCATCAGAAATGTGAGGAGGCTTCTTTGTGCGTTGATTTTGGCCTTTAAAGGACATTTAGGGTGGAAGGGACTTGTGCTGTTTCTCCAGTCAATTTCCCACTTAAAGCAGGGCTACTTCTGTAAATCAGTCAGGGTACTATATTTTGTAATCCTTAATGGTATTTAAAAGCTCATGAAATCTTGATAAGCGTGTTACCAGGTTATTGTGAATTGTAAATTTTCTTTATGGGAGTGAGATTATAAAGATAGTTGTAATCATATGACTCATTTCTGGGGGGGAATGTGTCATATCATAAAAAATAATCAGCTCAACTTGTGTTGGGATATGCAAGTTGTGACAAAGCTCCGAAAGATTTTTTAGGCTCAATATGGATTGTCTTGGAGAAGTTGGTAGCGGGAGAGAAGGGAAGAAAAAGCAATGGTCAGAGCCATTTTAGACTAGGATATATGTGCTAGTGAGAGTGCCCACTGAGTGCTTCCACTTTTGCTCAGATGTCTTCTTAGGAAGAGTATGTAAGTCTGTGTGCTAGTCTGAGTTTTATTGACAACCTGAAAACACAGGCTTCCTTTTTTTTTTTTTTTTTTTCCTGACACAGCTGCAATGGGTCCTGTTTACATGGCTAAAATAAATGTTTAAGGATAGCTGTCCTTGTAATGACAATTTTTTTCTCTGTTTGTCGGTGGGAGGGAAATGAGACATCTAGAAAACCATGTTTTAACTGGTCTTCTTGACACAAAGTGAAGACCATCAACTGGCACTTAAGACAGGATTAAGACTAAGCTTGTTTAAATTCTGGATAGCTGAGTGGTGACAGGCCATAAAATAACTCACTCTATCTTGGAGATCTCCAGTGGTCACCACAAAAACACACAAAAAGATGTTTTTCCTTTTTTCTTTGACTTTTGCTCTCTGTAAGAGAAGTGCTCATTCCCTTTTGGAGGTTTTAGCAGAGTTGGGAGCTTGAAGATCTGATAGTTCCAGACAAGATGATGCTCTTTAGCAAAGGGATGGTGCCACTAAAGCAGATAAACTAGCGTAGAAGTTAAGCTGGGTTAATAAGCTAGCTGGGTTAATTCACCAGTACAGCCTCTGTACTGAGGCTTTTTTCTAACATTGTGCATTGTGCAGGCTTTTTAATTGTTTCCAGGGTCGTTTGTATTGTTTTGGCATGCAGTGTGCCTGGGGGTAGGGGGGCTGGCGGGTTTAGAAGTAGAAGAGACTGAAACATACGGAAAAATTTTACTTGTAAAAAGGCACAGTTCTACAGAAAAGCACACTTCAGCATGCAGATCTTGAAGTTCAGTGCTGTGTTCCCAGCTTCAGAAAAGCTTTTTGTAATCCCCGTTCCTGGTACCCACTCACCCCATACAGGGTAACCATGTGTTCAGTTTAAAAAAAAAAAAAAAGTTGAGTGATTAAGATACCTTTAAAACAATCTTGCTGTATACTGGGCAGCTGTTCTTTCGTAACTGCTGCAGGGTGACTGTGGCGTGTATTGCTCAAAGACGCTGAGAGCCTGGTCCTGGCCGCAAGGCAAAGGCTCAGGAGCTGGACTGCTGCCTAGTCCTGCCCACTTGCCACTCGTGGCAGCGTGATTCGGCTTCCCTCCTGCCTGTGCTAGCATTCGGGGCGGCTGGTGGTGGCTGATGCTTGCGCAGGCAGCGTGGGTTCTGGTGAGTGCGTGCGCCTAGACGTTAAAGGCTTAGGGGATGCTCTGTCGTATCTTCTCCTTGTGGGTTTTGGCTTACAGGAGGCTTTCTTGTATCTTCTTATTGTGGATTTAAAAGTTTAAAAACTTGTAGAGTTTGATCACAAGGCAGTAGCACTTGTATCTTAAGGTGGGGTGGAGAGTTGTGAAGTTATTTTGTGCTTCGTATTTCTGTAATAAATAGAAGCTAAACAGAAACGAAGCTGCTAGTTGCAAATGTTCAGCTGCTTTCCATTTAGTCTCTTTTACTTGGGGTTCAGTGACATAGATGTGTCAGGGCTCAGCTTGTCTTGTTAAGAAATGTTTTAATAATCCTGGCTGTTGTTTCCCATGTATATTTCTCAAAGTGGCTCACTATGGTGTTTGCTTAGCAGCGGACAAATTTCAGTATCATCATGTAGAACTCCATCTTCCATTCCCCTAACTATTTAAAGAGCAGAAGATTCACATATTTGAATAGGGTTTTTTGTCACTGAGTGGAAACCAAAGAGTCCAATTAAACTAAAGAAGTGTGTTGACTAAGCTTAATGATCTCCTCTCTATCAATTACAGCTGAGTGGAAGCTGGCTTTTTGTGATGCTAATAATGCTAACAGTAATAATAATACTAAGAAAAATAAAAAGCTACGTGAGAACTACTCATTAATCAGTTACCACAAATTCGGCAACATTTTTGTACACAAATGGCATGCACAAGGGATTAGTACTTGGTTTTTACCTCCCCTCTCCTCTTGTAACTAAGAATTAAGAGGAAGAACAGTTCTTGACCAGATAAGATTCAAGTCCAAATAATAGTTGTATAATCAAACTCTGTGAAGGAGCAGGGCTGCAGCCTTTTGGGTATGCCACAGAGATTTTAAGTCTTAACACAAGGATATTGCTGCATTACAGCAATACATCTTGAGTTACATTTTGGTCATTCCAAAGGCTGGGGTCAGGATGGTCTCTGATATGAGTCAGGGGCAGATATCAAAAAATTGTCATTACAGTATGTCTTTGTGTTTGCAAAAAGTATGTAGAGAAAGCAGATATGGTCAAGGAAGGTTTCCCTTGGTTAGAAGTAAGTGGTGAAATGGGGTAGAATCTGTTCTCTTGTCTGTGTTGTGTTTGTGTAAACTGGCCTTGTTTCTTGCTCGGGATCATGGATTACTCACATTTCTAGATACTGCCATAGTGTCTTCCTTGGAACCAAGTATGCTGTTAAAAGAACAAAATGATCTTCTTTTTCAGAATGTTTTCTAGCTATTTCTGCAGGTAAGCAGTTGGTCGTATTTGTCAGTAGTATTCTGGAGCTAGTTTTAGGGATAGAAAGGGATTTTCTCCCAGAAAATTCTGGGCACTGTGGCTCTGACACAAAAGCGAGAAGCTGCTCCTAGTTCTTACTTTCTGAATTCTGGCAACAGCTGGCTGTGGGGTTAAAGATTATGTATGTCTCTGGTTTATTGCCAGTCACAGTTCAAAACAGTAACATTCTCCTGTATTTATGAGGGGAAAAAAACCTCCCCCATACAGAAGTATATACAGACGGCAATATTTACCAAAACAGTCTATCAGGGAATAGGGTTTTGCAGATGGCTCTGGAAAAAATTTGATTCTCCATATTGTGTAATACTGAAGTTGTGTGACTGCAAATCTACCCTTTGTAACATATAACTGTTGTGATGTAAGTATACAGTGACTTCTGCCAAAACTCCAATGTCTCTTGTACCAGTTATTGTTCAGAGATGAATCTTGAATGTTGTCCATCAAGCAGGGCTAAGTGCTTTCCTGCATCCTCGTAACTGATGCTGCCTCACTGGAAGGTGGTTGTCAGCCCTTTCCAGGCTTGTGAAACATGTGCAAGGGTCAGGATTGGGCTGTGGGGGGTTTCTGGATGTATGGTGGTTAAATAAAATTTCCACCAAACTAGAGTCACTGGTAACAACAAGCAGGGTTTGTACTTTAAGACTTCAGCGTGCCTGTGTAATGGCTTCCGTTGCAATGTTATCAGTTCTAACTGATGGGTGTGAGTTTAAGTTGTTTGCTTCTGATGTCATTTCTGGTTTAGCAAGAGTGGAAATTGGGTAGTGTATAGAAGGTGCTGTCCAGGGCATGTTTGCAATGTTGGATCACTGTGTCTAATAAAATGGTTGCAAGTCCACATATTTCTGTCTGCAGGCATGACTGATGAGCTCTAATTTTGGCTTGGTGCCTTCTTTGGTTCTAGTATGGAACTGTGAAGAACAGGAAAGGTTACCAGTTATGATGAACCAGATACAGATTATTTTTTTTAAAGTCTTCTGTCATGTATTTGTAAAATTCACTGTTCAATATAGATAAGTGGGGGAAAAAAATTAATCTACAAACACTTCTTTTTTGAAAGAAACCACTGTCTTACTGTAATAAGTTAAGTTACTGGCTAACACATAGACTATTTTATTCGAGGCTCTTTATTACACACATGCACTTTAATCATCTTTCTCCACATTGCATTTGAGCACTTTACTCATGGATGTTTTTGTCAGTCTAGTAGCAGGAAAAGGTGAGAATATCTTGTTAATACTTTCGATGTGGGTCAGGCGTAGAACTGGATTGTAATATAGATCTTCTAAAACCTAGTTCAGTACATTAATAAATATACAGACCATCTCTACTCAAGCAAAAAATATCTGTGTGAGCTTTCAGTTGTTGTTTTAATCCACTTCCTCCTTGTCTGGCCATCATTGATGCCCAGTGCTAGAGCTCCTTTCTTCTTTCTCTTTCCAGAAATGTCCTTCCTGCCTGACTTGGGGATCTTCACCATGGCCATGTGGTCTGTTGGGCTTGGAGCCATTGGTGCAGCTGTGACAGGGATCGTCCTTGCTAACACTGACTTATTTTTGTCCAAGCCAGAAAAGGCTACGTTGGAGTTTTTAGAGGAGATAGAGCTAAAAACTTTGGGATCAGGTAAGATTCTGGATGTTTCAGCCCACATTCTTTGATAATTGGGCTTTTAGAAGAACCTTTGTAAGGACAGTGTTGGAAGAGTTTTTCTTAGTCTTTCGTAGTTATAACATGTATTTGGATGTCCTTGATAGCCAATAATTCTGGTGAAGCAAAAGCAAACAAAACTGATACTTGAAACATGACACACACCTAAAAATCAATAAAGCAATAATACCCTGTTATACATATAGAATTTTTTTTCTGATATAACTGTATTTGAATGTGGAATTCTCTATAGTGCTTTGTGTTGGTCCTTAAAGCATTAATCATTATAAACAAGAATGGCTGATATTATTGTTGATGCTATTTCTCCTGTATTACCAGAACAAAGAACATTCAAAGCAGGTGAACTATGGAAAAAGAATGGTGCAGTGATCATGGCTGTGAGAAGACCTGGATGATTTTTGTGCAGAGAGGTACTTGCTGGGCATGGGGATTAATTAGGAAGAGTTGAGCTCTACTTGCATAGGTTAACTTTAAATAAAGGGAGGGAGTGAAGAGAACAGTCATCAAATACATCTGAAGTATCTGAAAGATTGTGTTTCATTAACCCAAGCTGGTAGATAGCTAACAGCAGATTTAGTTTTCTTTGCAGCTGGTTTGTATAGTCTTAAGTCCTGAGCATTTTCCTTTTGAAGGTGATGGATACATGATTTTTACCTAGCCCACAGTAACTAGAAAGGGAGATTATACAAATCCAGTTGGTAATGAGTCTTATGAGCTAGTTTAATTCCATATGTCCAATATATATCTCTGTGAGCCAGGTAGTCTCTGGTCAAAAGCAGCTCAAGACTGGACTGGCATAAAGCCATCAGATAAAGCTCATCAGCAAAAAAGAGATGTGCATAAAGGGGAGTCCCTTGCTGTTCTGTATACTGAATGTGAGGCAGGAAGGTAAGGAGTCTGAAGATGAGGAGTTGCTGTTCCGTAACAAGGTAGGTTGGCATTAGGCTTCTGGGGTGGAGGTGGGAGGAGACACTTAAAATACGATTTGAATGTACCGTGTACCTAGGAGCAGCTGTAACTTGCACCTTGGCCATTATTTTTCTCATAGCTATGGGGAAAAATAGCTATTATGTTGTTACTCACTCCTCTATAACCTGGAGTAATTGATACTGCAACCACTTAATTAAGGGATCTGCTCCCATCAGTAGTAACTGCTTAAGTATGTGTATAATTCATGGAAGGTTAAAGATTAAAGTACTTGTTCTCTCTGAACAGGTGTAGCGTAGGCAGGAGCAGAACGTGCTACGTGCCTGACTCTGTGCCTTTCACATACAGTCAGACAGGAATTAATTAATGACCTCTTTTTTTTTTTTTTTTTTAAATGCTAACTTCCTAAGTATAAATAAAGACCCCAATTCAAAGTATCATGGTTTTCTTCAGGAAAAAAAAATTGGGAGAGAGAAATTTAATTTTTTAATTCTTATTTTTGGTTCAAAACTTCAGATTTTTAACAGAGGCAGTCACACTACTAATCAGCTAATTAGGGCAAATAATTGTTTTGTATTTTAACTGCGAAAGTGTTTCAAAAAGCTTTTAAATTGTCTAAACTGAAGTTATTTTTGATTGTTGCATACTCAAAGCATTTTTGTGAGTTGACTCTTCCCTTTCTCCTAAGAACAGTTAAGTTGCCCTTTTTTTTTTTGTCCATTAATGTTTCTCTATAGCATGAAACATGCTGCTTTCCCCACTGTCACTGACTCTGACCTGGTGGAATGGTTCAATAGTGACTTGCCGTATCTGTTAACCTGCAGGCAACAGGTTTTTCTTTTCTTGCAAGAGACAAAATATACTTGCTTCCCACTATCTTGCACCTTAGAAAGGATGTTGAACTTTGTCCTTGTTGACAGCACCAAGAGGGAATATATACTTATCTGGACATAGTGGTGGTGTTGAAAAGTGGCCGTTCTACTCCATAGATCACTGACCCTGGTATCAGTGGTGAGGACATGTTTCCATTTTCCACTGCAAAGGATGTCACAAATCCTACTGGAATGATGTCTCTGGATCCTTGAGAATTGATGCCTGAGTCTTTTGTCTTTATCATCTGCTTTATCATCCTTTAAGGTAGACTATGTTTAACAGGACTACACTTCTACATCTCATAGTCTGGATCTGGCCATGGAGTGATCCACTGTTCCTGTCATTGTGAGAGTGCCATGGGCTTGCTAAATATTGTAGGTATCAACTCAAGCAGTGTAAAGCAGCAGAAGATCTGTAGTTGAACTATCAGGGGGACAAACTGAAATGGGAATTGTTCTTTCGGGTGGTCCCTGCCTCAGTGGAGTGAGGAAGTATTCTGCTAGGGTGTGCTTGTCTGCTTTCTACAAAAACAATAAAATAGTTTCACAGACTAGATGAAATGGTCACAGCCCCATGGTAAGGCTGCACAGCTGTTACGTGCTATAATTTGCCCAGAAAAAATAGACTTCTTTGCTTTCTCCTATTGTATAATTTTTAAATTGCAATAAAAAAAAACCAAGTCAGGTCTAGTCCCAAGATGCTGCTAGAAGTCTAATCTCTTGAGAATTTAAAAACTTAACTATGCTTTTACATTATTTCTGCTCTCACCCTTCCCAAAAGCCAAGCAAGGAGGCACAAAATACACCCCATCAAACTGCTGAAGTGCCTTTCTCCAAAATGCTAATCAAGGTTTGATGGTATCACTGTCTCTCTAGAGACAGTGATTTCTGGTCTTATGGGGGACCCCACTGCACTAGCCTGAAACATCAGTTCTTGGACATATTAGGTCACAACACAATTTTTTTGTTTGGTTGGGTTTTTTTGTTGGTTATGAGTGTTTTGAACTATATAAAAAACTCCAGATAAAATTGTTGTTAACCCCCCTTTTAGGAAGATCATAAGACATTTTGTTGTGGGAAAGGAGAAAATAATTACCAGATCTTTAAGAACAGAAAAGAGGGGAAAGATCTAACAAGTATAAGCTATGATTCTTTAACTCTCACACTCACTACTTGTGATGCTGATTCATCCTTTTTCATTTCCCCTGAAAAAGACAGAGTAGTGAACTGGAAAGCTGCCCTTGCCCTTTCACCTACTGATGTCTTTCTCTAATGTCTTTTCTCCTCTCTGCTTACCCCTATCTGTCTGCTCCTTGATACTCAGTAAATTCTGCATATCCCCAAAACCTTTGAGTTAGGGCATTTCGGTTAGGTGGCTGAGGGTGTTCATGTAAACTGTGTCCATTTTTTAAAGTGTGGAGTTCTTCGTGGGAGTTTTGTCCAGTAAAAATGACCTTTCTCCACTGGAGATGAGAAGAAACATATTTGTAATGTGCACTCTGATCTCTTGGAAACCTTGGAGGCATTTGTACAAACTGTGGGAGCTGAGATCCCTTCAGGAGAACAAAAAACCCATCATATGAGTGGCGACACCTTCCACTTACCAGAAAAAGCAGTATTGCTTCTGGGATACTTAACGTGTATGAAGAAATTTCCTGATTATTTTCACTGGGAAAGTTAAGTGATGTGTAGGCACATCTGTTCACTGTTCTGTAAACACTTTAAAAGATAGTTGAAGCCCTAGCACAGGCAAGGTATATTTACAGCTCTGAGTTAAAATATGTTTTCTGCAGGTTTTTAATATTGTGTGCAGTAAATGCTCAAAAAAAAAATCTCCTTCCTCTATGCTTAATGAAGAAAATTTTAGTAAATCTAAGGAAGACCTGCCTAGGAGAAGAGCTAGCTTAAGTGTCTGATTTACAGGTCTGTTTCTGTTTTGCGCCTCAAGCTAGAATTTATATGTTTCTGATGTTCCTGAAATTCAAGGTGAATCTTTCCAACCTCTATCTACTGTCTGAAATGTTTGGGTTTTTTCCTTTCTTAGGAGGCTTCTGAGCTCTCCTCTCTGAAACCTCAGCTGTCCAAGCTGGGTGTCCCTCTCTATGCTGTTGTGAAAGAGAATATAGGGACTGAAGTGGAGGATTTTCAGCATTATTTCAAAGGAGAAATCTTTCTGGATGAAAAGGTATACTTGAAGCCGGTGTTCTCTTTTTGTTTAAAAAACAGCTTATGAATGTCCTCTTTGAAAAGCTTGTATAAATAACACAGATAAAAAGTGGTCTGAATGAAAAAGGATTTAGTAGCATTGTAGTTTAAGAAGTTAATTAGCTTTGCTTTTCTATATATATATATATATATCCTGCTTAGCTTACGAACTGCTATGTAGCTCTTCACTGATAACATGCTGTTGCAGGATTACTCCTCCCTTCCTCTTTAACAGATACACAATATAGTTCATTCATATTTATTCCTTTCTTCCACTGGCTGTGTGACTTGCTGATGTTTATGATGTGTGAATCAAGGTCTGAAGGTCACAGACATAATTAATTCATGATGTATCATTTGGGAGGAAAAGTCCTTTTCACTTAGTTTGCTGAGATATTTTCTGTTTCCGTGCAGAAAGGCTTCTATGGTCCACGCAGACGAAAAATGATGATGTCCGGCTTCTTCCGCTTTGGAGTCTGGCAAAATTTCTTCCGTGCTTGGAAAAGTGGATACAGTGGTAACCTGGAAGGAGAAGGATTCACCCTGGGAGGAGTATATGTGATTGGGGCAGAAAGACAGGTACTGCAGGCCATCCAGGAGGCTTTTATGTCTTCTGTGAGACCAAAAGTTTATTTTCTGGAATGTTCCGTTGCTGGTCAGTTGGTCTACCGTGGGCAGACTACTGTAATAATTTCTCTCTTGTATCTTTGACTAGGGTGTTTTACTGGAACATCGTGAGAAAGAATTTGGAGACAAAGTCAGCCTTCCAGCTGTCCTTGAAGCTGCTGAGAAGATAAAACCACAAGCTTCATAAGTGGAAAAATAGTTACATGTGTTTCTGGTCACAGCTGGAAATGTAGAATGCATCTGTTTCTTGAACATGCAGTTTAATTGCTTCTTAACTATTTAGCGATCAATGCAGAAGAAAGATTTATTCAAACATAGAAAATGATGAAAATCCTCCTGGATCTTTTTGTGTTGCTTTGCAGCCTTTCAGGTGGTCAGGATTTCAACTGCTCTTTTGTATCTGACTGTATTAATGAAAGGCTGGGTCTAAAATCTGACCTAGCCTAGATGTTTTCAGTCAGAGACAATCGGTTGAAAACCTGTCTACCTAGGGGAGCAAAACTCTGACGTTAACAGATAATAAAATTATGTAAATGAATGCCTTCACTTTTTGCTTTTTCACTACCATGTAGACACATCTGTGTTTCTGAAAGACTAAATCTTATCGGTCCAGATTATTCTGAGGTTCTGCATTCAAGACATGCTGCTATGTCTACCCAGTAAGTTTCTTGTTAGTTAACTGCTGTCTCTAGATCTTCCGGCTCTTTGTGTGATTCCCTGCAAGGAAGATTTAAGACATCTGATGTTGACTTCAGAAAATAATTGTGGCATGAGGGCAAGTTCCTTCTTGTGTTTAAGATTCTAAAAAAAAAAAAAAAGGAACAATATCAGGGAACTGATTAGGTAGAGTTTCCATCCTGGCTTGAGTTCTGCAGTAGAATGGCTGGGCTGTTACTCTTAACCATAGATGTAGTGTTGCACAATATGATCCATGTGAGCCAGGACCATATGTAGCCAAACATATGTACCTAGAGTGAAGTATGAACAGGACAGCATCAATTTTCCAACTGCGCTGATGTTTCAGAGTCTCAACAAAATTTTAACATTGCACTTGAAGAGTATTATCAAGTGTTGTGTACCCTTCGTTAGCTGGTATATATAAAAGGCTAGGTAACTTGGGAAAAAGTGTGGGCTATAACATACTAAGCTAGCAGAAAACTTAAAAGGGAAGGATTCTTTTGTTCTGTCAGCCGGTCAGTCTGAACTGTCAATGTGCTTTCTTCTGACCTTAAAATTAATGAAACCTTCATGTATTGTTGGTACAGAGGGCAGGGATACTTTGCACCTCTGAAACTTTGGTAATATGCCTCTTTTAGCTCTACCTGCCAGTGCCTATCTATCTGTATTGAGCTGTGTGCAAAAAATGGTCATACATGATGCTGACTGTATGAAACCTTAATGCCAAAATGTCTAAAACTTCACAGACACTGAGGCCTGGCCTTGGTCTGTCTCGAATCAGTTATGCCGACTTTAAAACGGCATAATTATGGATGGAATCCCAACTTCTAAAAAAATATTTACATTCAGGCAGAACTAATTTTACCTAAAAATATTTATGTGCTCTTCAGGGTCTGTTCTTCACCATTCCCTGAAACAACACTAGCAGTGAGGGTTTGGAATGACTCACATGTTCACCAAGGTATTTAATCTGAAAACTAAATGGAAATTGGACTCATCTATGTTACTATCAGCTGAAATTTTGTGTTTGACAGTTTTGGGGGATGAGGGAAGGAACAGGAGTTTGGAGAGCAGAGCAGCAAAGCACATTGACTACATGTCATGGACTTTCTCTATAAAGGCTCTGCTAGGATTCAAGAGCAGGTGCAGAGTACCATGTATTGTCCATGTTCTGAGCTGCCCAGGTAAGTATGCAGATAAGATGGGGTGAAAAAGCTGTTGGGTGCTCAAAGACACAAAATGACTGACTGGAGGGAGCCTCTCCTGAATGGCGTCCAGAGCAGCCAGACAGCTGCCACGAGTTTGCTCCATGAAATAAAGAACTACGCCTGGGGGCTTTTTGTCCTTGGTTTTACCACTGAAAAAGTACCTGCAACGTGAGTGCTTGCCTGACACAAGGTACCTACAACTTTGTCTCTACAAACCTGCAAAGTTCAAAGCGTTGTGTAAGTGGCCACTTGTCTCCAGTAGGCATGTTGTTACTTTTGGAGTGCAAGTGGTAGGAAACACAGAAGAAATGCTAGAAGAAATGAGTGGGAGCTAGTTTCTTACAGTTGCAAGATGCTATTAATAACAAAGATCTTACAATAGGAGGGGAATTCTGTATCACAGCTCCTATTGAGTTTTGAGTTTTCTTTCCAGTGGGAATTGGAAAGCTTTGCCATTTGCAGAGCACAGATCTTGCACAAAGAGACAGGCAAAGAAGGTACTGGTCTTAGACCTACAACCGTAGGCCTTGTTCCAAGGGCTGTTTATGCATTTCATATAAACATGAAATGTGAAAGGCGTAAACAGTCCTTGGAGAATGGGAAGGAAGCCAGATAAATTCCCATAATTTTTCTAAAGTGCCTTTAGAACCTACCAAATCTGGAGAGCATCTACTTACAATTTTGTGTACGTGCAATTGAATTCCACCCACTCTGACAGAACTGGCCCCTGGTTCTTCCATTCAGACTGCAGGAAGTCCTGCATGACGACAAGGATGCCACGGCATTGCAGCCCTGCTGTTAGCCCACCCAAAGGGACCATGTTGTGCTATCTTGGAAACAGAAGCAGGAAGCCATCATGTCCAGCGTTTAGAATGTTTATCTGAAGAATAATGGTTGTTAAACATACAAATCACTAAAGCTATGACATGATTAAATGTTTGTTCAGTGTAGAAACATTTTTAGAAAGACCCATGAAGCCCTTTTGAGGGTGTTTATTAAAATACTCATTGAGACTGAAAGTTCTCTTCTCTGTCAGCTTCAGCAAAGGCATATATGTACAGTAATCACGTCAGACTTAGGTCTGGGAGTGTGTTTTCCTGCTGTTAGTTCCCGTAAACAGCTAGCAGGACAGTGAATGTCTTGATTGGAAAGTTAGATAAACTTACCCACATTTCAAAGTTTTCTACCCTGTCTGTCAGAGAAAAGTCAAAATTTGGAGCCCCAAAAGGCCCTAATTATTTGAAAATGTTCTGAAGAATTATTATTGATGAATCTGACTTTCTTTTTTTAAGCCAACATTGGGATTATTTGGAGTTGACTCATCCTTTCTGAACGCCATGTTGACAAAATACAAATGGAGAGGATAGAAAGTGTGTGGTGCCTAGGAGCTAGGAACAGTTAATAGTAATTGGAAACAGGCAGTCTTGAAGAAATAAAAATGGCAGCAAAATAGTAGAAGAACAAATGAATCCTAAGTTAATTTCCAATGCTGGAGAGTGCAAGGTCTGACTATCTGGTCTGAAAAAATATTTTGTTCTTTAAATGTAGAATGTTCATTGAAAAATATTTTTTTCATAGTTGATTTTGTTGTACCAACAGCTACCTCTGCTGGTGCAGTTCTCAGTGCATCAAAAATCACATCACAGTTAACACTCGTCTGGTTCCTGGAAACTCTAGTAATTGAGAGTTTGTTTATTCTGGGCTTGAGAAACAAAACTCCCCTGTGGTAATTTCTCTTCAATCAACTTTCTCTTGTTTGTAAGCTCATTCATTGTTTTTTTCACTACAAAACCAGGGTTAATTAAAAAAAAAAATTAGGAAGGAAAATGCTGTGAAGTCAGTGGGGTAGGTGTAATATAGGAAGGTGCTTTTTACTTGAACTTCTAAAAATACTTACATTTCTTATCTGCGGTGTCCTAAAGCCATTAGAAAGGTGATCTGCCTCAGAGGGTATTTTGTGTTTATTTCCTGTTCTGCATTTTTGTTTCCCTCTGTGGGTAATCTATTCCCACGGCTGTCAGACTGCCTGCAGTTGCTGCTATTTGCGAATACCCACAAAGAGAAAGGAATGCCAAGGGATCTCTGCCATTTTCTGATGTGTTTCCTGAGATGCACTGTGGTAGAAAGAAAAGAATGAGCAAATTTATTTTTCTCTCTAAACCGCTGGATGTCACTGCTACCCCAGCCAAAATGAATGTCAGCAGTAAATCCGAGTTTTTTTCTGCAGTAAAAGATTTGAGTAACAAAGATGCCAGGAACTGTAGATTCCGATTAAGCTAGAAGAAAGCTGTTACAAAAGACATTGCGATCTTTTTACTTGGTGTGGACATTTTCATTTTTAAAATAAGAAACTTGAAGGAAGGATACACTGTGTTGAATAATACAGTCTGTGGTATATAGATATTTCTAGATGAGTGTGGAGGGAATTATTAACAGACTCACTGTAATCCTTACTAACGCCTTATGTTTTAGGAATACTAATTTTACATACTGCCACTGTGTGAGCAGCTGCTTTTATCCCAGACACTTCTGTCAGGGGGTGATTTAGTGAAGCCGGAGCAGACAGGTGCAACAGCCACTTGGTACCAGCAGAGGGAGCAGGCGAGATGGAGAAAGCACTGTGGAGACATGAGTAAGGTTCAATCACTGATTCAGTCTAATCCACTCTAATTTTATTTGCTATCTTAATTGTTCTATCATAATTTATTATTCTTCTAATTGATCTCGAAAATGTTATAAAGGTTTTCCCTTAAATATTTCTACTTTCTCTTTTAGGTCCAGCTACTGATTTCTTAGTATTCGAAGTTGTTTAAAGTCTCTCAGTATCTTCTGTGGGCTTTTTTTTCCTGCACACCCCTCTCTAACCTCATAATTATCAAAACCACATGATAGATCGAACTTTAATTCTGATTTACAGAAACCAACCTACATAAATAGAAGTTTCTTCCATTGAAAAGTTGTGTTTAATGATAATGCTGAGCAGATACAGTGGAATTGGTGAATTGCTCTGGTCATGCCATTTTCTACCAGCTACTCCTCATAATGGATCATTCATTAATTTCAGGAAATGTTTTGTACTGGTCAGAGGAAACAGCATTGACAAACCATACATGAATGTCAGCCTGCACAAGTTCACTAAAAAATCAAATTTTCCGTTTTCATTCCTACGGTATTATTACACCATTTTACTGCTGAAGCGACTGTCTTTTAAAAGTCTTCTAGTTTGCCCTAGCACTTAGTTAATGTTGCTGTGACGGATGAGATTTTTTACCCTAATTTTCTTGGCAATCCAGTGAAGCACACAGAACAGAGATAATGTCAAAGGCAAATAAATGGGACATAGAGAGGCTGTTTGAACTATCTCCGTGCTAACAATGAGCACAGTCAATTCAACTGCTCTATGAACTGCTAACACCAACCATTTTAAATTGCAAGAGAACTTTATTTTACTGATGAATGACCTTCCTAATTCTGCAGCCCTTGCATCCTACAGCTGCTGAATTTCCCTGAAATTTCCCATTTCCCCTGCTGAATCTTAGCAGTTACTATGGCACCCTCAGTCTTCCCATCTCTTACAGCAACAGCACACTGGAGCTTTTTGCCTTGGCTCTGGGCTTTCTGCAGATGTGACTCACTGCTCTATAAGATGATTCAAGTACTCCTCAGATGGAGGAAGGATCTCTTCTTTTTACCACCGAATAATCCAGTTACCTTTCCTGGCTCCCCTTCCTCACACAGATTCTCCCTAATATTCAGGAGATGATTCTTCTAGCATCTTCTTTCAGCCTTATTAGTGAATTCAATTTTACTTTGGTTTCTAAGCAGCCTCGAGCAAGCTCAGGGAGGCCTGCACCCCTCCCCGCCCTTTTTTTTTTAACATTTCTTTGAACAACTGCTTTGAACAACTGCATGTAGGGGATAAGAAGGAATCCCGATAACGTGACCAGTGGGTGGGTGACACACTGGTATCTATCTGCTTTCTCTGACTTCAGATGGGTGTGGATGAGGGGAACCGTGCATTTATGGCATATCAATTCCAGCGTGGTTTGGGTTGTCAGCCTTGACCTAGCGGAGAATTATTGCACAGGAGAAGCACTAAGCTCACCCCGTTTAATTGCTCAACGGTTCCTTTCACCCTTTAGCCGAGCACTCCGTGGGCTTGCTGCTATCTTTGTGAGCAGCTTTTTCCTGATCTAGGGGGAATAAGGAAGTCCACAAAGTGCAAGCCCTGGAGCAGGTGAATTAAGTGTCAAGAATACGAGAAGGCCTGTGGTAAATCCTCTGATAGTGAACTACCTTCCTTAGCCTTGCCTTCCTGCACACAAATGTATTTTCATAGTTGATGAGGCACTGAATAAAATGGTTTTGCACTATAGATAAGGAAGAGAATGAAGACAACAGAAGCGTTTCCCTGTGTCGAGAGATCCTAAGGCACGGAAAAGAAGGGAACAGGAGCAGTGCAGGGAAGCCAGGAGCTCACCTAGGCAGGGGAGGGCATTTCCCCGCCTGCCAGGCATGGCTGCCTCAGGTGTGAGCTATCGCTTGCCCACCACATGGGTCGAAAAAACAACCTGCTGGCTCCTTCCTCTCCCTCCTATCTCCCAAGCACTTCGAAAAAGAGATTTCAAAGCCCTAGGACGCCTGAAGACTCAAAATACCCTTCGGATTCATTTTATTTTTTCCTTCGCCGCCTGGATTTCCAGGTAGAGTTCGATGGTGTGTTCAGTACCGCCCGGAAGATGCTGCCCCTAGCAGGCTGGTTCTCCAG
>NW_010102403.1:0-7744 GCF_000699245.1 Pterocles gutturalis
TTCTGTGATTCTGTGTGATTCTGTAATTTATCCTGCCCATAGCTGAAAATATTCAGTCTCTTGAATTTTATGAACAGCTGGTGCATAGCTAGGACTTCTTGTCACGCTTAAAAAAGAAGAATTCTTATAATCCGAATCGTTCTGTTCTTGCTGGTCACTCAAAGGAGTAGTCCCTGCTTAGGCCCTTTTCTCTTACACATTTGATTATTCCTGTAACAGGCACATAAGAGATGGTCAGAGAGTACGTGCTTTACGCTTGCCACAAAGCTCCATGTTAAACTATAATCTTAAGCATCCGTAGTATTACAAGCAGTGAGGCTCAAATCTCCTGAGACTGAGAGCTGATTTTGCAGCAAGCTTTCTGCTGGTTATTACCACCTTTTCCCAGCAAGACAGTGGCTGTATTTCTACCAGAAGGCAGAAAGAAACGTGGTGTGTTTCTCTGCTGGGTAATAATATGGATTGGATTCTTTGAGGGCCCAGCCGTGTCTGCACTGGCCACTTCTGTAGTAGGAGAGGACCAGTCGAGTGAGTACCCAGCTTTTATACTCTGCATGGGTTTTGGGGTGTTCTGTGGGCAGATGGCCTTTAGTGTTTCGAACACTTTGTTCCTTTAGTCCTGGGATGGACCTTTCAGTTCAGCTGAATCTGAAAGCAGTCCGGTTTGTGCGTCATGAAATTGGTGTGGGCTGCCAGTGGAAGGAAGCACAGTGAGTGGATGTGCTCTTGATCCGAACTGAAATGCACCCAGTGTTGCACTGTTCAGATTGACTAGGTTGTGCTGAAAGAGAAGAGTGTTAATTAAGGGATTTTAAAGTGCTGATCTGGTTCAGATTACATCATAGTTAAGCTTCCTGGGCATAGGAAGTAAGTGGAAAGGCAACAGGCAAAAAAAAAAACAACCCAGAAATCAACCACGAAGTACTGTCCTATACAAGCTGAGCAATTAGAACCTGAATTTTATGAAACACTGTGGGAATATTTGCATCTTTGAAGCTAAAAATTCTGACAGGTTTTGCACAATAAAAGGAAAAGTACTCACTCCTTGGCATCACGTCCTTAAAGAGGTACTAAAGTTATCCAGCCAATATTTCCTGTATAAATAAACAAATAAAATAATTCCTGTTGAAGCTCTATCTCTTTTTTTTCGCTGTCAGACTTCTGAGAAATTATGAATATTCCCCGTTCTTTTCAAAGTTTATGTTAGGAACAGTCCAGGATATTGCAGGAGGATGTACCTCAATTGAAAATATTGATTTTTTTTTTCTTTCGTGCTTTTAAGAGGCATTTCCTTTTCTTAATGCTATAACTAAGTGGAAGAAGAAGGTTTTTAAAGGAAGGGTTTTGTGGTTTGGTGTTTTTTTTTTTTTTGGTGTTTTTTTTTTGGTTTTGTTTTGGTTTTTTTACGTTGCGCAACATTTCTAGGTATTTCAAAAGCATTGAAGCATATTTTTCCATGCGGTCATTGCATTGCTGTCAAACTGACAGGGCAGTGGCTGGAGTGATTACCTCAGTTATCATGGAAGTTAAAGTTGATTTAATAAATGTACCCATTTTCCTTTATGAGGTCTGTGCCTATATTATTTGACTTGACAAGTTCTTCCTCATTTTTTGTGGTTTTATGTCCCCTTCAAGATGCAGTTCCCCAATTCCATGTGGAAATTGTCAGGTAGCATCTGGTTAAATGAAGCTGACAAGTGTGTTCTGTCAGTTTTCATTTTAGTAACTTAATATGTGAACAAGTCAGGCTTTTGTATGGGTGATAGTATCTGCAGGATTTTTTGGTGTCTTACGCAGATTCATATAAGAAGCCCAGCCTGTCTCTGGCATGGCTTCTGGCTTTAGATGAGACATTTTACTTTTTAATAGTTTTCATTTTGATTTGATGTGTTCAGAAATCAGTGAATGCAAAGAGAGTATGTCTGGGCTGTGCTAGCCATTCTAGTAAAACAATGGATTTTAGTGTCGCACTACAAACCTACAAATGGTTATATGAAAAATTAATCATTTTGTGATGAGTTACTAGGTATCACAGTGTATGACATTAAATCCTAAAGTGTTTGGTATTCTGAGGAAGACTTTTGGCAGAGTATCTGTTATCCTAACTCAACAAAAATCTTTAAGGTGTTCAAATTTTAAGGACTTCGGTGGTCCTCTCAGGACTATATGCATACTGAAACTAATAAACATTTTGGTGTTTGATCTCGGCCTGCTTTTAGATCATGCTACCTTCTGCAGGGTAACTTTGTGAAATAATTCAATTAGTTGCGCACAAAAACATACTCTACCAAGTTTAGAAAGGATTCTGTGTAAAGCTGACACACAGTATTAACTAACATTAAAAATAGAATGGCAGAAATATGACGGAGCATGATTGTGTGTAATTGCTACATTTAACTAGAGCCCTCCATTGTTATGGGTTTTTTTTGTGTAGCTTATCTGACAGATATTTGAGACAATAGATATACTTACCGAATCAAAGAATCACTGAGGTTGTCAGGCACCTCTGGATGTGTCCAGTGCAACTCGCCCGCTCAAGCAGGGTCATCCAGAGCAGGTTGCGCAGGGTCATATCTGGTTGGGGTTTGAGCATCTTCAAGGACGGGACTCCACAGTCAGTCTGGGCAACCTGTGCCAGTGTTCAGTCATCCTTACGGCAAACATTTTTATTCTTCTGTTTAAGTGCATTTGCTTGTATTTTAATTTGTGCCCATTGCCTCTTGTCCTTACATGACAGACATTCAAAAAAGATGTAAAAACATCCATGTAATGTGTGTTTAGAGGTGCAGGAGTCTGAAGTGCTTTCAGCTCTGAAATTCAGAGTTATTATACTGTGAAACAAGATTTTATTTTACTAAGATCTGTTTGGGAGTTGTGTTGTTTGATGTTTTTGCTACAAAACACTCTAATCCAAACTATTTCAGATTGTAGGGAGAACAACGTGGATGTAACATTGTGCTGCTTATAACTGAAGGGCTCTGTTAGCCTCTATAGTGCATTAAGTCCATCAGTGGCTTCAGATGGCAAGTTCTAAGAGTACAGTTTTTGTTCTTTCTCTGCTCTTGTCTACTGTGGCCTGCTTTTAAATGTGTTCAGTGCTTTAAGTGTTTTAACAGTGTTTTAAGAATGTGCCCAACGCATTATTTTCTTAAATGAAAAGGGAAATAAAAAATACAAGGACAAATTCTGTTTTCAACTGTTTGTTTACTTTGTGTACATGCATGTATGCTTGAGGTGAGTGCCGTAACCTGTTTGTGTGTGTTTGAGCACAGCTGATGGTCTGTAAGAGCAGGGCACACATTTTCTCCCTTGTGAATGTATTTTGGAATCACATGGATGCATTATAGGTTGTGTTTTTCCCCTACTTTTCATTGTCAGCATTAGGCATTCTCAGTTGAGACTGATGCAGTTTGCCAGTTCTACACCAGTCTGTATAATCCTGGCTTACATCCATATCACAGATATGAGTAATAACGTCATGACTGAATGTACTTCTATGAGCATTTAGGGGATAGCTCTGAGCAGACTGAAGGATGTTGGGCACTAGTCCACCTAGGTAAGATGTGTTAAGTCATTAAGCAATGAATTTTTGATGTCAGCCTGAATTTTATCTTCTGTTCCTCATGTTTTAACAAAATTGTTAATTTCAATTATTTTCCATTTTTTTTTCTTGTGGAATATTTTAAGCTTTACAAGTATTGTGTAGCTCTGAGATTAGCCTGAGATACTGTCAGATCTTGTCAGGTGCAATCCTTTATAATTGCAAAACAGGCTAATCATTCTTTAACACTTAATCAGCCCCTTTCAGTGAAATGTATAATAAAAAGGTGCTGGGAAAAGGCGCTTTTACTGATTTATATGAAAGACATTTGGAATGGTTCAGTGTCTTCTCACAGAGACATAAGCTTGTGTGGGTATCCGATACGTTGAAAAAGGCCCACTGACAGTTGCATAAAGTGTCACAGAAATGTCAGAAATGAAAGTGTTTGTTAGCATCAGGGCTGCACAGCAGGAGATCCAATTTTTAGTACTTATTGGCTGCAGAAAAAAAAGCAAGGGTCAGAAATCCATCAAAGTTTTCTCTTTTCTAGTCTTAAGAATCTAAAAATATTAAGTGGACCTGGCCTGTCTGCTCTCTGATGACTCTTCTGGAGAAGATAATAACCCTCTAGTACCAAAACACCAATGAATCAAAATTTCTTTCAAACCTTATGAGGAATGATTTTCCTGTTTTCTAGTTCTTACTATAACTAAGAACATAATTCTTAGCAAAGTCAACATCACCACCTATTAGCAGTGTAGACTATTAGTGGTATAGCTGCGATGCAAATAACATGATTGACTTGCATGTTCAGAGTTCCCAAGGCATATGACACATCCATGATAACAGTATTGTTCTCTTTGGTTTAGGTAATGTCTTAGTGCATATTCATTTCTGCCTCCATGTTCGTGTTAAGTGGAGAGTTTTAGTTTAAAGAGTGCTGTAAATGGTATGATCACATTATAGAAATGTTTTATAGATGGGATTGTCAATACATGGGAAAAGAGCAGCTGAGACTATACCCAGACTTTTTCTTTTTCAGCTGTTATGCCAGTTAAGACACTTGTGTGTGTGTCTTCTGGGGAATGCCATTTTCATGATCACACGCACTGATTTCTTCAAGGCTCTTCGGTTAGTTTAAACAGTGAAAGATCACAGAATCCTAGAATGACTTAGTTTGGAAGGGACCTCTGGAGGGGTCCAGTCCCTGCCTGAAGCAGGTCTGATGAGATCAGGTTGCTAGGGACTTGTCCAGTTGAGTCTAGAACAGCTCTATAAAGGTCTGAGTTAACCTGGTCGGTCTTGGAGCAAATCCAGGAGTGCTCATTCTTCTTACCACAGAACTGTGGGAGTCTTAGCTCACAGATGAGAAGCGTCAGGGGACTATCATATGTAGCCCCACCACAGCTGCCCCCCTGAGAGGACGTGCTTAATTACCTTTGGAAACAGTTGAGAGTCTGTACAGCTGCTGCTGTGGCTCAGGCCAGGCAGGTGCAGTCTAAGCCAGGCAGTTTCCATGGCCCAAACTCAGATGCCAGAGAAAATTCTATATAAACTCTGTTAATGTACTAGCAAATGTACGTTCTCAGCTTCGCTGGAAGCAATGGCAACCTCTTCTTAGCTTCCTTTTGTGTTTTTGAATGATAACTATTGACCACTACCTATCTGTAAGACTTTCTATCCCATGACGATTTCTTGTAGAAGTCTATGCTTTCCAGTCTTTCCAAAGTCTTCACTCGTCATCTAGATTTTGGAATGAATATACTTCATTTTGCTTTTGGTAGGTAAATGCCCAGTGAGGTTGCAGTGAAATAGTAGTCGGGGAAAAAACTGCAGGAAAGGAAAATAGAACTGAACACTTCTCGTGGTGAAATTGAGAACTGAAATATGCCCAGTATGGGTCACAGTTGCCGGTGCAGTTAAGGATTGTTGGTGCTGTCATCTGGCAGGGCTATAAGATATCCAGGGAGAGTGGTTTTAACTTGGGAAAGGTGATTTGATCTTTATTGCTAGTTCAGAAGTTTAAGTTGTACAGAACACACGGAACTAATGCTCATTTTTAATTAAATTTCTCTAATGTTGAATGCTCAGCTCTAGACAGCAATATCTTGGGTTTGTAGTTGACCTAAGTACAATTTCCTGCATACTTACCAATTCAAGTGCACTCTTAAGCTTAACAAGTGAAATTTTTAACCTTGAACCACCTATGATGAGTAAAATATTGCCTAGAATACTCACTTAATGATTTTGTGTAACCTGGATCATGTAATCCATGCACTCAGTTTATTGAAGTACTGTACACCAGAGCTGCAAAAGAAGAATGAAGCCTACATTTTCAGAAAATTATTGCGTTAAACTAAATCACTGATTTTAAAAGTGCATCTGTCAGAGGGACGTTCATCTCACTGTAGACATGGATGCCAGCCTTTTTCAGCATAGCAATAGTATATAGCCTTCTGTTTACCTATAGAAATTAACCCATACAGAAACAGCACAAAGCATTAATTTATGAAGCAAAACTATTTGATTGAAGCAGATAAAACTCAGAAATCCATCTCCCTGTTTTCTATGTTTATGTTTTCATCCTTTTATCTTTTTTTTGTTTGTTTGTTTCACATTGCTAATGTTGGAGAACGTATGCCCTGCTTTACAGAAGCTGCTGTCATGTTATAGCAGTTGTGGATATGTGATTCTCATTTTTTTGGCAATCATAGATCATATATAAATTAATCTAAATGGAAATTCATATCAAATAAAGACTTAAATCTCAATCTGCATATTTTAAAGAACTACCAGCATCAACAGATAAAACCAGTGCAAACAGTTTTCTTTCTTTGGCTATCTTCACTATAAGAAGTTTATATATATCTTCACCTTCTAGTGTCAGGTGTCAACTATCTCTGATAATGTGATAACAACTTTTGCATTCATTTTCCAGCAGTCTGTTAAAGCTGTCCTGGTTGCCATTTCACATTCAGTAATGGATAAAAAGTGGACAGGATCTTGAGAATACTCAGTGTCCAGAATCAGTTAGAGTTTGCTACCTGTGCTCGAGTTCACTGTTGTTGTCTTCTCACTTAGCTCCACTGGATTTGGAGAGATGACTCAAGATGTAAGATGCTGCTCAGTTTGAGAGGGACTTGGGCAGAACTTGTTCTTTTGTAAATACTGTGGTTGAGATTTTTGATAGTCCAGTACTTTGTCAGCAGCAGCAATGGAGCAGTACTAGCTTACGTAGGCAGAATTGAGTTCTCTATGGTAATGTTACACTGAGGAAGACAGAGGTTTTACATTATTTATGTTGTTATTTCAGTTGTTGGGAGATGTGTATGTGTCTGTGATGCAAAGACTCAAAGACATTTCTCAGATACTATATTATTTTTGGCACATGTTTATCATATTTACTGGCTCTGCTGTAAGGAAGCGTACAACACATTAAGAGTTCATCTATCTATCTAAATTTGACTTACAGGCGATAAAGTAAAAATTTGTTTCCTCATACTTTTGGAATGACATGACAGTGTCCCCTGGTGGCGAGACCGATGGAGCTCAGATAGATTTGCAGCTTTTCTTTCTTTTTTTTTTCCCTGTTTATTCTTTTTTAATTAGAAGGAATTGTGGCATACCTGCAAAGAAAAAGGCTGTAGTTTGATCACTAGTAATGATTTATAGAATAATGTTGTACTATGGATAGCTTCTAGATTTGTGTGGATGGTGTGTATCTAGGACTCCTATAATTATCAAGACATACAGTTGCTCTACCTAAAAACCTGTCGCACTTCACATGCAGAGATGGAAAGAGGGATGTTTCCCTTCTTAGATAAACAGTGTGTTCCTGTACTCTGCAGGCGGTGTAGTATAATAAATGATTTCACAGCACATTCCTAATTAGCTTGCACTGACAGTACAGCATTCACAAAGACACTCAGAAGATCAAACTGAAACAGCCCCGGTGGCAGGTCTTCCAGGCGTGCAGGTTGTACCATTCCTGATATGTGCTGCAGCCGCTGGGCCGTGTATTCCCTCTCACTCATTTCTTTTCTCTCAGTAGTCTTACAAATAAGATTTTGTGTGTTGCATACTGGAATATCCCCACTGTAATTAGTAGAAAGTGCCCTTATCTACAGTAGCCTAATGACTGATATGTAAGGCAGTTACACGTTTCTTAAAGACACTCCAAGTAACATTATATATATATATATA
>NW_010102404.1:0-26253 GCF_000699245.1 Pterocles gutturalis
GTGGCACGGGACACACCGTGTCTGGCCCCCGGAGGACGGTTCTCCGGTGGCCCTGTGCTCCTCGGGGTGAAAAATCAGAGCAGTGTAACACAGGAAGGACAAGGATGGGCTGACAGCCACCAAGATGAGCAGGAGGATGGGGGAAAAAGGAGATAAAGTTGCCCAAATGTGATCTAGGTCTAATTAGTGTGATAAAAATTACTCCCTGGGAGGACACCCCAGGTGCTAGTCTGGGGCCCCCTTTGTATGATGAATGTACAGGAATACACCAGCTACACAACTAAAAATTGACCAATATGCAGGTGTCATGCAATTTCTTCAGTATTGTAACCTGTACAAAAGCCTGAAACTTCTCCAAAGAGGGGTGGTAGTTCTTGAGAATTATTGTCCAGCACCCCCTCCTGTACAGAACTGGATTAAAGGTGGATCTTAACTCTGTGCTCATCAGCTCTGGCACACTGGGCATGAAGCTATTCCCAGATTTAAGGACAACACCCCAAGTACTGTGGCCCCCCATAAGCACCAGCATGGGTCAGCTCAGCCCCCCCAGCATCCCATGCCCAGGCCCCCTGCTTCCAGTATTTGAAGATTCTTGGAACAGGGGGTAAGAGCTGCTTTGAGTCCTGTCTTTTCTGAGTTGCAGAGGTCATTCCACAGAAAAAAAGGGAGGTATTGGGAAAGGCAAGATCTACAGATTATTATGTAAGTTTTATTTAAAAATGTTTATTGTCTCATGTAAGTTTTAATATAACAAAAAAAAAAAAAGATTCTGAAGCCCATTTTTATTTCATGGCCTAAACAAAAACCAAACCCAAATCATACACCTTAGACTTAAGTGAAGGTGTTACTTAGTAATATAGACAAAGTGGAACTTGCAGCAATGTGACACTTGTTTAAATAGTTTTGTTTTCTGGATGCATTGAACATCAACATGACCAAATAGTCTCATATCAGGACATTTAAATCTCAAAGACTCACCTTTTTAAAGCATGTGTTTTCTTAAGGAAATCTTTAAACATGATCTAACAATACCAAGTATTACCTCAGAAGTTATTTCCATGTCTAGTCTTTAACAGAGTTTAACATTGGGGGAGTAGGGTGTCTCTGAGCCTACAGAAAGATGATAATCTCTTCTACTGATACATCTTGGTATCAGAAAACAATTGAAAAAAAAAATCAGTATAGAAAAGGACACTAGGGTTGTAGTAATGGCTGCTCTCCTTGTAAAACATTCGGTTATTACAAACAATAGGAGGTGCTGTGCTGCTGAAGGCACTTCTTGGTGGCTGAGGCAGACTTACCTGTGGAAATTCCATCTAGGGTGCAAAACTGAAGATCATTACAAGTTGTATAAGAGGGAAAAACAAGCTCACCAGCGATACTTCGTTTCCTGGAAAGCTGTGGAAGCCTCCTCAAATGTCTTTCCCAGAATGACTGTCAAAATTACCAGGAATTGTAATAGTGGAATAGATAATCATTCTTCCCTTTGGGTTTGAGTCCTGACCCTCTGACTCACACTGACTCCCTTTAGTTGTTTACAGGTTATGGTCAGAATAACTGGTTCTATGATTACAGGCTGGAACAGGTTTGCTGTTGAACAGAACAATGAATGACCTAAACAATCAGGAAAGCTGCTGAGTATATCCCTGTGCCATCACTGCCATCCTCAGACCTTTTGGGTTATAGATATACACTTGCACTAGAGACCCACAGTCACCTTTATAACAAGGCATCTGGATAAATACATTCCTTTGGTTTCCCCATTTTCTTCTGGCACACGAATGTAAGGATACAGAACACCCCAACCCCTGTCAGTGACCTTACACCTACCTCTTCTTTTCCATGTATATTCATATTCTCTAACACTTAAGCAGAACAGAGCTCATCAAAAGTGGCAGGCTTCACTCCAGAGGTGGTCAAGTGTAAAAATGACACAGATGTGGGTTGAGGTGAAAAGACACGTTATCGCAAGGTGCAAAGAAGGAAGGAGCACTGAAGGATGTCAGTTCCCTGGCAGGCCTGCACTCCATCAGTCTAGGTTAGATCCATATTTAATCCCCAAGCTGTACAAGAGCCAGTCTCACTCAAACTATACAGAATATGAACAACAGTCATCCTGAGAAACAACTGTTACTCTTAAGCAAGTCATATACAAAATTAAAAATGAGAGGACATTCTTGGTTTGGGAATATGCAGCCAGTTCACAGCTACAGTATCTGCAAGGGTTTAGGGCATTTTATCCTCCAGCTATTTCAGATAAATATCTCATTAAACTCCTATTAGATTGTCACATTCTAACCCCTAAAAAAAATGCTGTGTAAATGAATGAGCCTAATAATGCTAAAGAGGTTTCCAAGTAAGAAGTAGATTACAGAGAAGCAGGCTTCATTAAACAAAGATTTCATTGAGCTAATTGGTAGGCATATGTTTTCCTCATCCATGCTTTTATTTGTAAGAGCTCAGAATGTACTATTAGTTCTCCTCATCTGGCTAAAGATGTGGCCAAACCACTTAATGCTTTGATATAATGCAAACCCTGGAAATATATTTGTTTACAGAAATCTGATCTACATCATCTTGCTGGAGTCCAAAGGAAAATCAAGAGCAACCCATCAAAAAAATTTGTACTAACACTACAGGTTAACTGCACCTTATCCTGCACTATGTCCTTTGGCCTTGCACTGTCTCCAAGAAAAAGACAATTATTTCTGCAAGAGACAAGCAAAAACACATGCCTTGGCTTGGTCTATCTGCCAGCACTGGCTTGGTATGAATACTTGGTGTCATTGTTTGCTCTCTTAGGAAACAGCTGGATTACTAAGACCTTATTCTGGGCCCAGTCTGCAATAAAACTCAGCCTGGACTTCTCACGCATGTGGCTTCAACTGTTCACCAGTCAGGCACCACACTATTCTTTGCTTTAGGCAGTGAACCCCAGGCAGCAGATCAAAACCAGTAACATCCCACATTGCTTTATAGGCCTTCAGACAGACCCAACACCACAAGTTTGCCACTTTTCTAGTCCTCCTCCACTGGGTTTGTCTCCTGTTTCACCTCTTGTTAGAGGAAACAGTGAACTAGTATAAAAACAGGGGCAACTTGCTATCAGCCAGCCAAGGAAGCACTAACCACCCCCAGCTAACAATTTATGCAACACTGCACTAATGTTAGTCTCGGGTACAGCCAGGGCAGACAATCCCTCAAGCAGAGATGCTCAGCTCTCGGCTAAGGGCAGCACATGACATATGGTTGCTAAAGCATTCTCCTAGCAGGGAGCTTTACATTTAGGGCTGAGTTGCTACGGTTCCCTCCAAGTCATAACTTTGAGGATTACTCATCCTAGTCAGGCAAAAGCAGAGACTTTGCCTCCTAACTGAGATAGCTCCTGCAGCCTCTCTGAATCAGCATGCAGCCACTGGGGTTCTGTTTCCAGCACTTGATTCACTTCCAGTAAGGTCTGAACACACATACTGACAGTCACAGGCTAAGAGAAACACAGGAGAGGGGTGAATGAAATCAGCAGATGGATAACTGTATGTACATCCCATTGGGGCACTTTGGGCATGCAGGTTGGAAGCTCATGACACAGACCATGTTGGTCATTGATCCGGCATTGACCTGTGAAACAAATGACATCTCACCAGCCCAGCCGAGAACTGGAGGCATTTTTGATCAGGATGCATCCAAACTGGTAGCTGCAACTCCAGCTGATCTCTCCTGAATGTGCTATTTATAGCAGACAGTGGAGGCTGAGAAGTACTGCATCACAAGGTTGGCAAGATAAAGCACTAAGGCAGCATTAACCATTTAATGTCATTTTGGACATCTTACACCCCTTTATAGTTTAGCAGTGACCTCCTTAGTGGGCTACATGAGCTAGCTGGTCTAGCTGGCTCATAAGAGCTCTCAACTCACGTCCTCCCAAAAGCTACCACTGTTCTCCTCTGCAGAGTTCTGCATTCTCATGTGGTTTTGGAACACAACTCAGAGCTGTGGCAGTAAGGCTCTGTGTGGTCTCAGTGCACAAGTACATCCTCCTCAGGTTCAGCAAGCAGCAGATCAGGTCTGTGAGGTCCTGAAAACACAATTATACTGGACTCCACAATAACTGTCAGGACCATCAAGCCAACTGGCTGCTGTAGCTCTAGAAAGGGCAGCATCTGGAAAAGCAGAGTTCTTTTTGCTTCCACACAAAGCAAGCAGAGAGCCAACCACATTAACTATTCCGCTCTACCCCAGAGTCTGACTTGCACATCTGATTGTGCTGGTAACAAACACAAGTAGAATAAAACCAAAGAACCATAATGTCCTACAAGGTGTTAATCTCAATCTCCATTAGACTCAGTGGAAGAAAAAAAATATCAATACTGTCTGAGTGAAAGAGACAAGGCTTTTTGGGAGATAAATACTGTTTTTACAAGTGTCTAAAAGTGCTTATAAACTACACCTCAAAATAAGGGATTAAAAAACCTTAACTAATGCAAATAGCAAATAAAGATCTCTACTCTGATCCTTTACCAGGTCACAACATTCAACCACAAGCTGCATCTGATGAGTGAGGTCCCAGAGGCCAGGACTTCTGACATGGTGACGAGGAAGTAGGAGCCAGCTAAGATGTGTGGGTCTTGCACAAGGTAGGAGCTGTGACAGCTTTGCTCTGTTCATATGAGTAACGGGGGTCCCAGGCTTTGAGCTATGATGAAGCCCGTTCTCCTTTCAGCTGCCTCCATTTCAAATTCCAGGGACTCCAGCTGATTCATTCCTTCCTTCCATCTGAGGTCAGGCAAGATGTGTTTTGGAGACTAAAGCACCACAGATTTCAATCTACTGAATCATCACAACACTAGAAATACCCAACTTGCTGATTAAAAGCCAGACCTGTCTAGAAGGAGCAAAATTTATCTTAGCTCCCTGTCAAATGTTGGGAGACTGGAAAGAACACTGAGCAGGATGGAATTTTATTAGCTGGACTCCAAATATTCCTTCATATCTGCTATCATTAGTCTTTTTCCTCCCCCCTCCTGTGCACCAAATTTCATCCATCCACCATTGCAGGAGAGCCTGCTGTAGCTCAGGCCAGCCCACATCTCCAGGAACCCAGGGTGCAGCAGCAATGCCAAGACAAGATGCACAGCATTAGACAGGGAGGGTCCAAACCCAGCGGGACACCCACAGCTCAAAGCCAAGGAAAACAGAGCTCCAGGGTTCTACCCTGAGTCACTGGCAATAGTTTCTGCACCAGGAAGAGGTTCATCATTCATATACACACACACACGGGCAGGCACATGGTCAGCTATCAGCCTTGCATTACTCCAGACGAAAACCAGGCTAACTTCCCCTCCACCTTACTCTGATGGGATCAAAGAATGTTTTAAAAGAAACACTACTGAGCAAAATAATTTATGAAAACAGATTCCTTTGTATTAGCAATCAGTCAGGTAAGTCCATGGACTGGTTCAGTCACCCCTCTGCTGCCCTGGGTGTAAAAAAAAAAAAAAAAAAGAAAGAAAGTCTCCAGCTTGGGAGGGGATAGGGAAAACAAGAGGGTGAGGAACACAATAAATCAAAAAGTGCTTCTAAGAGAAGCAGCAGGATAAAAATAATTCCTACAGTCTGAGAGCACTTCCATGCTATTGACTGGGGAGGCAGCAATGGCCTCACGTACATAGATGTAATGCACATCTGCAAACACACTGCTCAGTTATCTCCTCGTGCCTTTGTCTGTCCTGGGCTGTGTTTAATCCAGGAGCCAGTTCCCAGGAGGAGTTCCCATCCCCTCATTCCCAGCATATTCCATTTTCCTTCAGCATCTTTCAGTAGTAGTCATCCTTCTTGCCATCAGCTCCCTGTAAGCCTGCATGGTCCTTCTGGTCTTGGACAAGTTCCAGGTCGTCATTGTCATCCACCTCACCTCCATGATCCTCCTGGGTGCAGAGGGAACAGCCAGGAAGGAAAAAATCAGCAAGGCCTGGAAAAGGAGACCCTAAGCAGCAGCACACCATGCTGCCTCTGAGTATAGCTGCTCTACCAAACCAGCCCAGCCTGGGAAACTCAGGAAAACAGGGAAGAATCCATCTCTGCCAGGGACCTTTAGGTGCCATTGGCAAGCCACCTAGCCAAGACACAGAGGGAAGAAGCCTGTGTTGCCATGACCAGCCTGTTAATTTTAAACACATTTAATATCCTGGTGTTACAATGCAATTTTAACATCTCAGCCTGATGCTGCTGTGATGCGAGTAGAAGATATCCTACATCCACCACATTTAAAGCTGTGTAACAAATCCTCCCCATGACGTGCAGCAGCCAGCACACCCTCCATCAGCACTTTTTGGTCCAACTATTGGGTGTACAAGCCAGGTTATACTCTAGTCCTCTCTAGTACAACTCCCAGTCTTTGGTGGCCTCCAATGTTTCTCCTAGAGGAACACCAACTTGTCACTGACTACAGCAGTCCTGAGGCTCTGAGACACATCAATAATACCTGTTTTCAGCCAAACAGAGGAGCAGTTGTCTCCTGGCAACAATGGCCCAACCAAAACACCACCTCCCACACTTGCCTCACAAGTGGGACATCACACCCTTCTGCCACCCCTACCTTTTTTTTTTTGCTGGCTGTAACCCAATGACCCTTCTCAAAGCACAGCTGTAGTTCTCCCCAGCCCTTCCCCAGACACAGGCTGGACCCAGTAGGACCAGTGCAGCAGCAAACTACAGGGCTCCCAAGGATGTGTTTTGGAGACTAAAGCATCACCACAGGGATAAACCCAGGGTGATGCTTGGAGAAACACCAACTACACACAGCTCCTGGCTACCAACACACCCAGGTAACAACCACACCAGAGAGAAAAAGAGGAAGAACCTTGGTGTCGTACAATTTCTTGCTCCTGATCTTCTTGATAGTTATCCATCGGGTCCTCCCTGGGCTTGGCAGGTCTGCCAGCACTCTGAAAGACACACAAAGTCACATACTGTTGGCCGTGCCCCAGCCTACTCCCATTCCCTGCCAGCAACACTGTTTTCTTGCATTAGAGCCCCAGGCCTGGAAGACTGGGCTACAGAGCAGGAATCAGGGGCAGCAGAGAGACAATGAGGCAAAACAAACTCCATTTGAACTTTCTCCACCCAGCTTCTCTTCCCACGTGCTGGCAGCAACTGCCCAGCTCCTTCCACCATGGAAAGAGGGGCCTCTCCTGCAACAGGAAGGTTCCAGTGCCCTGCACAAGCTGCTGTTGCACCAAGCCCTAGGACTGCAGAAAATCCAAAGTTATTGAGGGCAGAGCTTTAGAGAGCACAGCACAGCCCTATCCAAAAGTCAGGTATTTATGTCACTAATTCTTTCCACATTTTCACTAATCTTAAGGAGGTGTTGCTCTGTTGGTGCCAGCATCTCTTGCTTGTTTAATTTCATTGGCCTGGATTTTTTTATTTTAAACCTCACTATTAATCATGATTTTAGAGCCTGACAGATAAAACTCTCCTTTTAAAACAACCAACACTCAACCTCTTGTCAAAACAAGCTAACATTTCCCTGATGCAGAGCCTGGCTTCAGGCAGCAAGCAGCACTTTGCAAAATAAATGGATTCCATCTGCAAGGAGGCAAAGAAGGAGTTCTCACATGTTGTTGCTGCTGCCAGGAGCCTGCCACATGACCAGCCAGGAACAGCCACAACTGCACCGACCAGTTCCCCAGCACAGGCTCTATTATTGACTCTGGTTTTGGTCTCTCAAGGGCTTGAAGAGATCACAGCGACTAATGCAGAGGTGCTGTAAGTGAGCCATCTCCTGTTCAGCGTCTCTCCAGCTACAGAGGTGCTGCAAATGCCAGGGCTGACTCCAACAAGCAGAGGACAGGGCCAGAAAAAGTTCCGGTACCGACCAACTCACTAATACTCAGAAAGAGGTTTCTCCTGCCTGACATACTCTTGCAGTGGGATCATAGATCCATCCACAAACATGTTTTACATTATGCTTTCCTTTCAGTCCTTAAACTCCCTGCCTCCCCCCATCCATAGCTGGGGATCTCTCCCTGGCCCCTCCTGTCAGTCACCTTCAGTGGCTTCTCCTTCAACTCTTCTTTCACGCTGGGCTCCTTGAACTTCTCCAAACCTCCCACCTTCTCTTCAAAGTCAGGTCTCTCTAGCACAGCTTCCTCAAACTCGTCCTCACCTTGATTGTTGGGATCCTGGGCAGGATCTGCAGCATCATCTGGCACCTGGACAAGAAAAGCACCTTGTGAATGCCAGCCAGGATATCCCTGGGAGACAGCAGCCACGGTCAGCCTGCCTTCACCAGCAAGCAGGAGGTGCCAGCTTGTAGCACTGCAGTCACACCTCTCCAAACAGTTCTAAAACCAAAAGTCCCAGTCTTTATTATCCTTCTGACTTCCTCCAGAACTAAGGAGTTGCATGTTTTAGAAACTTCTGGGAAAGCATTGACCTAAACGGGACAGCTGGGCTCTTATTCTGAGCAGATGACAGCGTGACTTACCATTGGTTCCTGGGCAACAGTCTCTTTTTGAGAATGCAAGTTCTCCTCTCTCTCAATCACTCCTGCATCTGCAGGGAGAAGGGACAGTCACCAGGTTTTCCTTTAACACAAGCAGAAAGCTTTTCTTGCTCCACACCATGATCAGCCATAAGACAGTGTGGTACAGCATAGGATCAGAGAAGCCATACCCATTTCGAGTTCCTCATCATCTGTCCTTCCCTTCTCGCCTTCCTGATCAGCTATCTGATGTTCTTCCCCTCTCTTCTGCTCGGGTGGCTGTGGGCTGCCTTTCTGGATCTCCTGCCCAGGCTTGGGATCAAAACTAAGGCTCTTGGAGTAACCATGTGCTTGTTCTTCATCCATCTGGGCATTCACTCTGTTAACTATGTCCTTCCAGCTGCAACAAGGGTATGAAACAAAAACAGAACACCCCTGCATCAGTATATCAAGAGATATTTCATAATGCCATTTCACAATGGCAAGCAGAGGGAAAACCAACACATGCAGAAGTTTGTCCTAATTTAACTTTTTGGCAAAACAGATTGCATTAGTTATTGTGATATCTGCTAGAAACAGAACATTTAATATGCCACATAAATACAAAATAAGTTACATTTTATCAATACAATTTATTGTAGAACTACTTTATTATTCATCATACAAAGGCATATCCACATAGCAATAAACTCCAGTTCTAAATAGATACTTACTTATGCCTCACACATACCCAAATACACAAATCTAAGTTTTTGAAGGAAAAACACCACATGTAAGAAGTCCTCTTTATTCTCCGAACTTAAGATGAAAAAGCTACTAAAGTAAAACTGTAGAATTTTGGCCTATAAGGAGAAAAAAAAGCCTTCCAAAATGAACAGGAAAACTGCAATACAAAATTGACAGTTTCTGTTGTCTGAATTTTTTTTTTAAAGCTACAAGCTCTTTAGGAAGCTTTGCAACTGGGATGGATACTTTAACCAGCATCTGTTTACAAAACTCTCCCCTAGCATGCACCTGGGCAAACCCAACCAGTGAAAACAGAACTACCCGAAAGGAAACATTCACATATTGTTTCAATTTTGGTGAACATGGGAAAAAGTGTTTTTAAAGGGTTTTGTTTAAAGGGTTTTTGTTCCTTTAAAGGAAGGGATGAAATCCTGGCAACAGGGACTCTCAAAAGTGACTGAAACCAAAAAACTTTTAACCTGAGGAAGTTCCCACCAGTTTCAAGCAGGATTACTTCTTGGTCTAGCCTGTCCTGCCACATGAGCCAGCCAAGATCTAAAAGTCTACTTAAGACATTCAAATTTTTAACTGCTGAGAAAGGACAAGTCGCCTTAGCTGCAGCAGCTTTTTAAAGCCAGCTTACTACCACCACAAAACTTTAAGAAAAACTATGACCCAGCCTTCAGCTCAGATTTCCTCATTATAAGCCCATCAAAACACAACTTGGCCATCAAGAGCTCATCCGGAATCTGCTGGTCTCAGTCACCCAACGCAACAGCTCTTGGCATTGGATGCATGGCTCTTTTGTACTCTGCTGCAGTTCGATGTTGTTCTTGGCATTGACACCTTCCGGAGAAAGTTGGTTTACGCACTCCTTATCACCATCCCATGCAGTGTCAATGACAGCCTCCAGCTGCTCAGTAATTTCTTGATGATAGATCCAGGAAAAAAAAAAAGCACACCAAACATACCACAATCTCTGTCCTTGCAGAAATCATTTGCCAAACAAATCCAATGTTTGCATTTTCTGTTTCACCAAGCAGTGACGGTATCCTGTATAGGCTCTACATAGTTGAGGAAAGGGCACTCTGCCATCGCAGCTCCAACCCTCACCTTCACTTACACCCACCCACGTCCTTCCCTGGAAAAATGCACAATGTCCTCTGTGCTGTTCCTCTGTGTCCATGCAGATGTTATCTATCAGAGCAGTATGGGGAGGATATTGCCCTTAAACATACAAAGCACAATTTCTGACCTGGGAAAATTACAGGTTAAAGTGAACAAACAAAAGTGGCAGAGAAGAATGAGTAGGATCTGGCTGATAATTTAGAATGAAATCCAGAAGTCTCCTCTACAGATAAAACAAATTAAATCTGGTCTGCTCCAGTAAACTGAGCAGATATGACCTGGACACACACAGGGGATAAATAAGTTAAATGAGGAAGCACTATTTTCAGAGTCAGTTGTTGGATGATGGCCAGACTTTGATGAATTGCAGCCTCAGAAAGACATTTTTTTCCTTTTACAAAACAGACTGGTCTTGTGTGAGCACTGCCGAGACAGTAAACATTCTCCTGTGCCTGTACAGCATCCAGTACTGCTGCTGTAAACTGTTTTACCCCATTCTGGACTCATAGCTTTGGGATCACAGGTCTCAGACCTGTCTGACTTTAAGTTCTGATCAGGCACTGTGAAGGAACATCCCTAGTATACCTCAGAAGCTCACTGCCAACAGGAACCCAAGCTCCATTCCCTGGGAGGAAAACACAGAAGAACAGATAGAGTTTTGGAATTTGTCTTTGCCTTAGAAGCAACACCAGAAAAAACTGGTACCTAATCGGGGCTGGCTGCCTTCTGCTTCTAGATTACCAGGTAACCCTGGAGATGAGCTTTCTGATCTTCAAGGTCTGGTTGTTCCTGCAGAGCTTGGCAGATTACTGATTAATTAGCGGAAAAAATAAGCAAGTTGCAACTCTAATATACAACTTAATGTCTCGTATTTATAGAAACTGAAGGAATTTTTAGCCACCCTTGCTGCTGCAGGCAGGTCCACTTCCATCACGCAGCATTCCTTCAGCTTGCCAACCAAAACATGATATTTAAGTCACGATCACCAAAAGGGAGATTTCCTGAAGTCAGTTCAGACTCCCGTCCCACATCTCTCCTCTGGCTAGTAGGAAATCCTCGCTGACCTGATCTCACTCAGCACCAGCTCCTCTTTCTCTCCTCCCCACACACACACTTTACCCAACAGCTCAAATACGAAGGCAGCGTACAGACCAGGGACCAGCCTGTGTGGTACCTTCGAGCCTGAACATCGAAGGGAGTTTTGTTTCACCAACCTTTGCACTTGCGCCTGTTTGCTCCCAGCAGAGTGGTGGTTGTCTGGCACCGGAGGTTTTTCTGCTGCAGAGGGTTGTTTCAGAGCAGACAGGGACAACCCAGGAGCCTGGCTTTCCTCATTGCTCCTCACCTGAATGCGCATCACCATCTTTAGATCCTGCAGAGAAGACACATGCATATGCTCGGGATGTACACAAGCTCCTAATTGTGTCAGATATTTGCAGATCTCCTCTGCATTTGCGCAGGCTTATGGGGCAGAAAAATCCTTTGTCAGAAAACAAGAGATTCAGAAGTGCTCCAGAACAAATCTGTCCAGCCAGCCTGCAGTAAGAGGTTCTTCTCCTTCCACACAGCCAAGAGAAAATAATTTGCATCTTATGTGACCCAAGCTTGCCTTGGGTAGGTGAATCTCCAAAAAAAGAGGAACAACACAGCCAGCTCTAAAAAAAAAACCCACACATGTTGCCATAATAGTTACTGTAATTATAGTCTAACCACACTGCAATTATTGTCTTTTTTTTTGAGGTTTGCTTTCTATAAACTCACTCTCAATCACCTCAGGAGGCAAGGGGGCTGCTTTTATGATTTACTCTTTGCAGATCTGAGCAGGATCCAGAACCAGAATCCTCACCCGTTCATCTGAGCCCAGCCACTAAACCACAAACTCTGAGAGCACACAGGTGCCTGAGACCCGGGGCCAGGGCAGTTTCCCAATCAGGGAACTGGAATGCACATACGCATGTCATGACAAATATCATCATTTGGAGCTTCAAAAGCACAGGCTACACCAGACAAGTGCAGAACTTACCGGGTTACCATTGGGCAGACTGTTCATGGTGCGGGTGAACCGGACCACGTGCCCGTCCCCATGTCGTGCTGGCCAGGCGGGCACAGCACCCGGCAGTGAGTTGGCATCTTGAGGTGGGGCTGGATGGGTGAAGAGCATGTGAGCCTGTGGCCTTGGGCCATCATTACCATACAAGTGCTGGCCCTGCAGCAGAGCCCCATCCACCGGCTTCTGAACCCTGGAGACTTGGGACGCCAGTGGGTTCCCAGCAGGGTGATTCTCCTGGCTGACTGGGAAAGCCTGCGAGGAAGAAAGGACAAAAGCAAACGCTAAAGGAACAAGCTCACCTCCCTCCAATTCAAAGCCCCAGGCCAAAAACCCACAACTCTCCTCCCTGTGTTTCCTGGGAGTATCATAGAATCACAGAACGGTTTGGGTTGGAAGGGACCTTAAAGTCCCATGGGCAGGGACACCTCCCACTAGCCCAGGTTGCTCAAAGCCTCATCCAGCCTGGCCTTGAACCCCTCCAGGGATGGGGCATCCACAGCTTCTCTGGGCAACCTGGGCCACTGCCTCACCTTCTGCCTCATGAGCTGCAGCTGGCTGTTGGCCGGCACCACAGGCTGCTCCTTCGGCACCTGGACCTGCTGCTGCCCCTTCCCTGCTCCTCCTCCTTTGAAGCTTGGCATCTTCTGGAGAGCTTCCTTGAGCTGCCTGAACTCTTCCATCTGGGCCTGGGAGGATGAGAAGGGTACAGAGAAACTGCACACAAAAACAGGGTTAAACAACTCCTTGCTGAGAATAGCCACTCTTACAGCCAGTTGTTCAGCACAGGAACACCAAAAAAAATTTTACATATATATGAAAGGCTGGAAATAATCCACGACTATTAATGACAAGCCCAAGCTAGTCTTTAGCTTTCCCTTGAGATTTCATGGATATTCTGTATTGCCACTTTGCCAGTCTTGCATCTTATTTTACACTTTTACCCTTGAAGTGCTGACCCAGTTCTTTGACCAATGCTATTTAGTGCGTGAGCCATTGACACAACTCCTGCCTTTGCACAAGAATCTTTTCCAGTGTGGCTTCCTCGCCTCCTGTGCCTCACACACATTTCTCTCTACTGCAGCTTACTTCTTCTATCTCCAACCCTGAAAACTTGGGCTTGAAAAAGCTCCTTGGGAAAAGCTCCCCAATTCTTACCCCAGTTATTTATGGCAAAGTGAGGGCAGAGAGCTTTTCATATGCTTGCCAGGGTACCTGGAAATAGACCAAATTAGGGACGGGGCAGAGGAAAGCCTCCAAGCAGCACAGAAAGTTTAGCAGGAAATTAATTCATGAGCAGGCTCTGTTGATTTCAGTTCTTCCCCCTGAAATTTGACCTTAAAATAAACATTAAAAAACCAAAACCCAACAAAACAACTCTGCAAAGCTAACAGAAAAGGCATGAGGAAAGGAAAAGGAAGCCAAGAACAGTTCATGGGATACAATCCTAGCCAGTGCGAGACCAGTCAGAACAAGCCAGATGGAAGCAATGCTTGTACCCACCGAAAGCCTGTTAAGGTGGTTGTGAAACCTGTTAGAATCCTTGGAAAAGGAACATGCCTAGAATGCAAATTACTCCTCTAAACTGTCACCCGCCAGAAGGAAGCAGGATCAACACCAGGACACTCAGCGCATCAACACTGCAGTGAAGAACCGCAGTGCTGATAAAGAAGCCGGGAGCCTTTGTGGGGGTCTGCTCTAGCACACAGCATCGCGCTCCACTGAAGGCAAACGCAATTCTATTCACCTTTGTGTTATGAAACACCGATTAGACACTATTAAGGACAGATTAGAAAACTGAACAGAACACTAAGTTTTAACACTAAGTTCATTGCCAAAAAGATCCAAAGTATTTTCTGAAATCATTGATACAACCACTGCCAGTTCTGTAAGAGCCAGAAATAGCAGACAGGCAAGAGGCTGGAGCACAGCTTTGGTTATGCGGCTGTCTGGGACATTCAGAGCAGGGAGCTGAGAACCATCTCCCGCACCCAGGGCAAATCCTTTTACTCTTGCTCACTTTTGATTTTGGCAGGAAATGACTGTTTCTTGCAAACTGCTTTTCCCCTTGGTCACAACACTGAAGGGGCCAAAAGTTAAGACCGGCAGCACAAAAGCTGGCTCCATGTTTTCAGACTGCAAGTGCTTGCCTTGAGAGAGCTGTCAAAGGAGCTGCCTGCAAGTCAGTGCCCTGGGCTCCCTGCCTGGGGCAACCATCTATCTGTGAAGTTCACAGTACCCTAGAGCCACTTAGTCCTGGATATTTTGCCAGGCAGATCAGTCCAGAACTGAAGAGCAATCTTGTAGAAGTCAAAACTCACTGCCCCTCACACCTCTAGTTCAAGTTCAGCATCCAGTTTGGGGAAAGAATCCGTTTCAACAGCATCTAACCAAAACCAGCTCCTTGCTTCTGGGCTTATCCTATAATCCAAAGGAGTGCTTAACAGAAGGCTGCTAATTAGCAACAGAAAAGGCTAATGCAGACTGTGACGTGACTTTTAAAGTGTATTTACAAAGCTGCTCATGTCTTGGCTCAGTACAAGAGCCTCAGACAGACGCCGCAGAGCCATTAAGTTCCACATGGCCACAAACAGCCCTGTGTTGGTTACCTGGGCATTAAGGAGCTGAGAGTGAACATCCTGGTGAGCCTTGCGAAGGAGCTTGCTCTCTTCTCTGAGTTTAAAGACTGTATCTGCAAGAGAAGAAGAAAGTTGCTTGAGAGCTATTTGAGAGCAGCAAGCAGCATCCACTGCCTCTACCTGCAGTAACCAGAAGGTTGAGAAACATCCACAAGAGTCTGTGGGGGCTCTGAACCCACAGCAGACCCAGTAAGAAGGTTCCCTCCTGCTGCACAGAGAAGCTGCCTCTTGAAAGGATGGTACAAACCCACAACCCACTTACAGAAACAATCACAGGGCAGCTGGGTCCTCAGGCACATTTATTCCTTTGCTGTTAAGCAGCAAGCCTGTGCCTTGCAGCCCCCGGGCTGGGCTCCTTTCAAGCTCTTTACACACTCCCGAGTGCTTGGGTGACAAGACACACAATGCACTTCCATTTCACTGCCTTGAATACAATTGCGTATCCTCCAGTAAAAAGTAAAAAGACAGACTGTGTCAAAAAAAAAAAAGTCAGCCTTATTTTGGAGCCTGGAGCTCTCTTAAAATATCACCAGAACTACACGCATTGGGATTCTCTGCAAACGCAGTTGCATTTTCCAGGACAAGGATGGGATTTTTTCCTATAACAGGATGGTCACTCTGCTGTAGGCTGAATTGCATGCAAGATTTCAGCTCAAGATTACAGATATTTGCAGTGATATATTTATTTTTAACACTCATCTCTGGGACAGGACAATTGGCCATGGAGGCTGGGTGCTGCGTTCTTGCTTTGTGGTGAAGGTTAACTCAAACTGAGAAAGGAAGGCTCTGTCCTTCCTGCAGCCAGAAGGAAATATGGAATTGACCTATGGGACCACAGCTAGAGCAGCTTTAACCGAGTTACCATCCTCTACCACCAGCATGCCAGGAGTGTGAAATCCTGGTCCCAGTGACCCCAGCAGGATTTTTATCACTGGTGTCAATGGGAAGAAAATTTCAGCTTAACTACCGGGTCCTTATCTCTCACAGAAGCTCAGTGATCAAAACTATCACTCTGCCTTCAGAGCAGACGGTGCCAAAGTGTGATGAGAAAACATGTGTGAGGAGAGCACAGAATGAGCGTGGGGGAGCGCAGCAGAGGACAGGCTGTGCTGGGGGTGTGAAACGCAGCACAAAGAGGCTGCCGTTCCTATACAGCGGAGGAGAAAATAATTCACAATGCAGCAGGAGAGGGCCTGGGCTAGGGGGAGAAAGCAAATGGGATTAAACAGGCCCCATGACACAACCAGGACCACCAAAAGGAACTCCCAAACCCAGCAAAACCTCTGAAAGCAACCCCTGATACTGCCCAGGGAGCTTCTGCTTTCCCTCAGCTGCCCTGGGGTGAGGGTCTCATTTTTGCAATTGAATCTAGCAAAAAATCCCCCACTTCCATTTTATGAGCCCTGAGCAATGCCCACTGCTCGGACCCCTCTTCTGTTCTGTTACACTCGCTGCCAGAGGCACATCCTCCAATGCGTCTCCGAGGGCACATTGGATCCAGAAGGTACTGGTGGAACATCAGGAAGGAAAGCGAGACATTAGCAATTCTGCTGGCTGCCTTTGCCACCTCTCATGAGACCATCTTGCTCTTTTGCACGGCATGGTTACCGAGACTTAAGGGAAGATTTACTGGCCAGCTTTGAGCTTAAAGCACAGCAGAGATGGTACCAAGCAAAGAGCAGCCTGGGAAGATGGACAGAGAATATTAATGTCTCAGCCTTAAGCCAACCTTCCCAACTAGCTTCCCTCTCCGAATTGTTTTTCTGATCATTATTCTCCTTCCTGTGTCAGAATTAGTTTTCTGACTTCATTGGGGGCTGCGTATTTCAAGAAGAGAGACAATAAAATATTTAGGTTTGTGCTTGTGCTCAATTTCCCCCCTTCCAACCCATCAGATACTGGGGCTTTGTTGATCAGAGAAGGAAAACAAACAAAACCTCAGCAGATTTCACCCTCCCAGACCTAATCTAAGTAAGAACAGATGTGAACCTTAAAAACCCCACAATCTAGTTAAACAGCAGACTAAACAGAAACTGCTCTTTAGGAATTAAAGGGATCGGCATTCTCTGTAATGCTTGCACCATTAAATGCATTTTATAGACCTACACCATTAATTACAAAAAGCATGTTTCATTTGCTTCCAAGCTCAAATGTTAGAATTTACAGGATTCTGGTAGCTCCCCTTGCATGGGGAAGCTGCTTGACAGCCTGCTCTGCATCTCCCACCTCCCCTCAACACAACCGGGGGACAATGTGGCCAGTTTTAACACTGCCCTTGGTCCTGCACCCCCACCCCGAGGTGGGACAATGGGCTGAGGTGCTGCACACCCACAGTCATACAGAAGAGTTCCTATAGTATTCACAGACCTTTGGGGGCCTGTGGAAGCAACACTGTCCTCTCCTGAGCTCAGCTCTTCAGTCTTTTCTCCACCTGCTGTTTTTCCAGCTCTCCATCGCACTCACCCTGCAGGTTTGCGACTTCGCTGTCCTTCTCCTGCTGCAGCTGGGCGTATTTCTGGCTGTGGGTCTCTAGTGTCTTCCGATGTTCCAGTTTCAAGCTGTTGTGCTGCAGCTGCAGGTCAAGCAGCTGCTTCTTGACATCTTCATGCTGGTTCTGAATATGAAAAGAAGTGACAAAGAGTCAGTACAAGGATAAGAGTAATTTAGCGATTTCCAAGTGCCACTTAACCACCGCTGTTTAATAAGTCACTTGTGGAAGCAGAAGAGATGTTTGTTCCTCCAGTAAGGCAGCCAGAAATCCCAGGTACAGCAAAATATTGTGTTCAGCACTTCAGGAGGATGTGAAATGCCAATTAAACTCTGCTTTGTGAAGCAGTTGGGGAGGTCTCCTTGGAAGCTGCTAAACTGGAAGCAGAATGTGGTGGCAAGTCCACTCCTGCCTGAAAAAGGGATGGAGACTGTGACACCGCCAAGAACCTCTCCTGTTTCTTCCCAGTGCCCTGCACACTCTGCTCTGCCTGAGCAACGCAGGCTGTAACATTTCCCAATACCAAACCAAATACCTGTGGAACCCTGCACAAATCCAGGCCCCTTTCCAGAGTCCCAGATGTGCTGAAGGACAACATGACCTGCAAGGACAGATCCCATGGTGCACGTAGCATCAGTCCCCACATTGCATTACAGTATAACACAACTCTCACAGGACCACAGACCACTCCAAGCAGGCCAGGAATCCATCAGATTGAAGTGGGTTGAAGAGCTGTTCTCTTCTCCCCTCCCCACTTGCAGAGCCCAGGAACAAAAGGTGCTGAGGCATCCTTTTGCTCAGACCCACTGAACCAGAATTCACCTCCTTTTTTGTTCCCATGGTAACCCAGAGAGTCCTTCCACATGCAGTTTGCCAACACCAATTCTGTATGCAGATTGAGCAGCTCACAGGTGAACCCTGGCCCCTCTACGCTGCAGCTCCTCCGGACTCAGGCAGCTATTTCCATCAACCTTCCCATAAAAAAAAAAAATCTTTTAAAATAAAACCCCAAAGCTCTAAATGCTATCAATGATTGCATTTATCCCCAGTAAAACAAAGTGTCTGTGGCCCAGGCATTCTCCCCTGAAGCAATTATCCTCCACTAAAAGGAGAGAAATAACAGTGCTCCAAAAATACAGGTAATGCAGAGGAAAAAGCTATCGGTGTGGAGGGGTCTCGGAGACAGAACAGAGACGAGAGACAAGGATGTCAGCTTAATCAGATCACAAGATCAGGAGGGGAAATAAAGAGAATAAAAGATTCCTGCTCTGGCTTTCAAAGCCATTAGGCACTTACAGTTCCCATCAGAGCCACAGGCAGAAAGCACCACAGAGAAACAACATCCCTAAAATCATTTGGATACTGAACACTTTAGAAGCCACCAACATTAGCAAGTGAGAACTGATTTTAACAAGAAACTCTAAGCACCTCAAGGAGCTTTAAGTCCACATCAGCTCAGGTCAATTAATTTCCAGCCCATATTCTGTCTGGCAGGTGATGTGCACAATGTCTGTCCCCAGACCGCTCACAGCCAGGAAGAAGGGAGGGAATGTTCATCCTTTGGTGGCAGGAGGAAGCTGCAGACAGAGATAAGAGCCTTGACCGAGGTCACACAAATCACACGAGGCCCAGGCCAGCTCCCAGCTGGTTTCTCTGGATGGCTGTAACCGATGGATGCAAACTTCAGGGGGAATGTAAAGATGCTGGTTTATTGTAGTTGCAGGACAGGAGGTCTGGAACATGCTACGTGTGATTATTTTTCAGAGAAGCAACTCAACTGCAAGCAGAGCATTCCTAACCCAGACTAGAGGTGTGCTGATGGCCCCAAGGAAGCCAGGGACCTCTCGTGTCCAGATCTGCCCATCTGACTAATGTCACTCCCTTCTCTACCTCACAAACACACTGTTTTACTCAGTCAAGCAGAAACTGCAAGACACAGCACATGAGCGTTATGCAAATCATGTACCAATGCAGCTGGAGGTGAGGGGATACAGAGGGACTGTGCTGTTATGGCATTTTACCGGGTCCCTACACTGCCATACAGGGAAATTGTGTCACTCAGGAAATCAGCTCAGCTTTCAAAAATCAGGAGTCCTTCAGCTCAGCTGTATGAATTCCAGCAAGTTCCTCTCATCCCACCTTCCCTTCGCTGTTCAGACAGCATGCAGTGCCCAAGATACATCAAAACCATATATTTCTGCCAAGATTTCAAAGGCAGCTTTGCAGACAGCATTGTACCAAGTGGAATCAGGAATGGAATGCCAAGCCCCCAAGCAAAGGAAGGGCACACCTCATGGCAAGTTTCCAGGTTCCAGCAGTTTCAGGAAATCCTTGTCAAAAACCTTTTGTTTAGAGCCACCCGCCTCCTTGCCTGCCTATTCCAGTGAATGCCAGGATGCATCCTGCAGAAAGATGTTAACAACAAATTTTAATCTCCCCTCAAGAGGCTGAAAGGAACTGCAAGATGAACTCTGGTCCCAGCAGGAACCCAGACACAGGCAACTCCTGCAGCTGCTGTTTTGGGACAAAGTCAAGCCCCTTTTGCCCATTGCAGATGTTAATCAGACATCGATGATTCCAACACAGATCAGAATGATGGCAGCGGCCAGAACACCAAAGCCAGATATGCTGATGCGGCTTCATGGAAGTCTTCGGTCATATCTGGAACCTCCAGCTTCACTGAGTTAGATGCTTCTGTTCAGCATTACGTGTCTGCTTCCCAGGGAATGACACTGCTGGCAGCAATCTTCCTCCTGAGGAGGCTGGTCCCAGTGGGGAGCATTTTTCACCTATGCTCCAGTGACAGAAGTGTTACTCACAGCTGCAGTAGCAGCTAGAAGTGGAGCTGAATATTGCTTTTTCAAGGGCGGGGGAAGCAAAAATCCACCACACTGCAGTCCCGAGGGCTGGCCTGTCTTTCAGCAGCTGTAAATGTAGTTTAAAAAATAGATTATTCCCCCCCCGCCAATAAAAGGAAGCAAGAGAAAGGGAACCAGGACGAAATGCTCTCAGTCCTCTTGAGACAAGCAAGCCAGCACATTCTGCTCAGACTGCAGTTGCTATGAGGAGGAACATTACTATTGCAGAGCGTTCCCAGAATCCGCGGTGCTGGAAAATACCCAAGAGCCAGAACTGTACTTCCCTTTTCCCCAAGTTTGAAGCCAAAAGCCAGGCAGCTGGAGGTCCAGCTCAGCTCAGGAAATACAACCCAGTGGTGCAATGGATTGCTGGAACCCAGCCCTCTTTCTCCATCCCAGAATTAAATCACCATTTCGCTGCCAATGCCCCAACTAAAAACATTTAAAAACCACTCTCACCAGCCACAGCTGCATTGCTTGAACCAAAGCAAACTAACAAAAGCAAACTTGAACATCATGATACACTCCAGGTAGAGCACGGGATAAGCTGCCCCCCTCTGAGCCACTTACACAGGCTGGAATACGTTGTACCAGCCCAAAGGGCAAGCTGCAATGAATAGACCGATTTTCACATGAAGAGACCCAGAAAAGAACAGGCAGAACAATAGAACTCCTGTGCAATAAACTGCACAAAGCCTGACATTGAAGTGAGGAATAGGCACAGGCTGCAATCTGATAAAGCCCAACAGAATAAATAGGAAACTCCCCTGAACTGGAATACTCAAGAAGGAATGCAGATCAACCCCACTGTGCGGTCTCCTCCCTCTGGGCTGGCTCCGGCTGCAGGAAACCCTCAGTCTGTCCCAGGCCTTGCTGGTCAGCAAAAGCACCAACGCTCCTTCCGTCTTCAACACAGCAATCTGGGTATGTGAACCCAGGCTCCTCCTTACCTTCAGGATCTTGTGCTGGGAACTGAGCGCCCCGTATCTGTTCATAGAGTCTTGCTGTAAAGAAAAAGATTCAAGAATGCCATTAGAGCTCAGAAAAACCCAAGGCTGAAAGGAACACACAATGTGTCCACCAGTTCAACAGCTCTGCTCACACCTTGCTAAGGGCCAACTGTGGCAGTGGCACTAGAAGGATCTTTACCATTATTACACACACACGGGGGAATGAACCATACCCACCTTCTCCTTGTTGAGAGCTTCCTGAGCTTCTAACTTGTACACTAAAAAATCTAGAAGTGGAAGGAGAGAAGACAATTTAATGAGTTGGAATTGAAAAAGGATCTGGCTTGTATTTTGGGGGGAAGGGAAGGAGGAATAGAATAGTCCAGATCAAACTGGAAAAGCAGTGCTCTCATCCCCCTTCACCAGCGAGAGCCTGAGGTGCCAAAGCCACCTCAGTTCTGTTTCAAAGCCAGAACATAGCGAGCTGGACTGTGCTCCTGCATTTCTGCTCTGAGCACCACAACCTTCCCATCTCATCCCCCTGAGATCCTGCATTATACATTTCTTGAAATGTCTATTTTAACAGAGTTTAATGAATGCCAGGCCTGCACTGGGAAATTAAAATTTATTTTCTAGGCACACACATGATTTAATGCAAGGATGTGGGGCTTGAGAAAGCAGCTGGTAAAATACCATCGCTTATTCATCAGGGCAGCAGGGATATTGAGAGTCAGTTCTTAGGAAGGGATTATCACAGAAGCGAGTCTCTGGAGGGCAGCAAAACACATCAGCCTGCACCTCCTCACAGTGACAGTGGCAAGGGCCATGGTTTTCAAACTGGGTGCTCTTCTAGCCCCTCCCCAGGTATTTCACAGGGGAGGTGTTAGTATTGCTCACTGACTTTAAAAGCTCCACTTTTCTTAGTTATTGCTTCCCTCCCATAGAAACAGCGCAGAGACCCCAGCCCCAGGGACCACCAGCTGGATGCCACAGACACCAACCAGCCCAGTCATGGTGACTGCTGGGAACACAGGGCCACATGGCCAGGACACTGGGGCTGGCCCGGTCCCACAGCACAGCTGGCAGGTTGCTGGCCACTCGCAAGAGACTCACCTTCCTTTGTCTTCTTGTGCTCCCCTCGCTCCTTCTGCAAGGACCGTTCTAGCCGGGATCTGTGCTCGTACACAACTGTGGAAGGAGAAAGAGGCAGAGCATGAGTTAAACCCTGACAATTCTTCACATACATTCTGTTCCCCAAAGCAGATCTCTCACAGGTCATGGAACCACATAGACCCCAAACCCTGGTTTGGATGACCTGTGTCACTCTTGGTTCCTAGGCTTAAGCACACAGTAGCTGACGTGTAAAATCCAGACCGAGCAAATCAACAGTCCTGAAATCCACACAGATATCTGATGTCCTGAGCCACGAAAGGGTCAGGTCCAGCCACAAGCTGTTTGCACTTTGCCAGCTGTGAGCAGATGAGGTCTGGAGCAGGGTGGGGACAGCTGGACCAGAGACAATGGAGATTCCCGGTATCACACACTGTCTGTCATCCTGCCAGTATTTGCACTCAGGTTTAGCTTTGGAGTCTAAGCTGTGAAGCCCAGGATATGGATTTAGTGGCCAGTGGCTAAACTGTATATTTGGGGGCCAAGTCCCCTACCAGGCTCAAGACAGCCAGAGCCTTCCCGGTGATCCGTTCTGTAAAGGCATCAGTAGCGTGCAGGAGAGACATCTTCTCCCCTTCCACAACCGAACAATTAACTGTCCCTCAGGCCAGTAAGGAGAAGCGAGCCAAGCAGCTCCCTCTCCCGTTACAGACAAGAGAGCATCTGTACTCTGCACCAGAGCAGAGAAGGGAGAGGGATGAGGATGCACAGCAGCCACATGACAAATCCAAGTGCCAGAGAAGCTTCCTGACAGATCGTGATTTTAATCCACTCAGATGTCTGAACACTAACCAAGAGTTTTCCATGAGTCACAGCCCTCAGCTGCCACAGGCTCCTTGTCCCCTCTTGCTGGGTGACCGCCACCACACCAGGATGGGCAGCAATTCGGAGACAAGAGGTGATAAAAGAAACTTCCCTCCTGAGCCAAGATCTTTGGGGGTGAGTCGTGCCACAATGCACCTGACACTCTCCTGACACTTTTTTATCAGTAAGATAAACTGAAGTAACCTCCAGTGACTAGAAAAAAAAAGTTGTAGTCTCTCCTGCCATTCCTCCAGCTCTTCAGAGCGCAGAGGTGGGTTCAGCTTTACACAAAGCAGCAAATAAGTGCTGCATGAAGAAGCTTCTCTACTTATCTTTGTGGTGGAATACAGCAACAACTCAGCAGACCGAAATGGCACCATGCAGCTTCAGCGGACAGGAAGGCAGGAAGTCTTCAACAAATTGCAGTCACAAGAGAGAATAGAGGGTGGCCAGTGTCTAAATCCAGGCTGGAATTCAGCCAGAACTCAGCACTAAAGCACCATCACCTGCTGCCAAATGAGCTAAAATGCAGAACTGGAGCTGCTGGAACAATTAAACCCCTTGCAGTGCCTTGCTATTGGGAAAGAACAGGTCAGGTCTTCCCCAGACCCCCTCTCATTTTAAAAGATGACAGAAAATAGAGCGATTGTGTGAAGGGGTTGCCTTATACACCCCAGAGTACTAAGATAAACATCTGACAGGGAAAATTTAAGAGATCCATAAAGGCAGAGTGAGTCCAGTCTTGCCACCAGTCCCAGGTTTTACTCTCCTTCTGTTCAACCGGTTTAATTTTACCCCAGCCTGGGAAAGCCATGAGCACACACTAGCTCCCTGCTCTCACAGAGCAAGACAGCAGATTTGCTGCTCTGGTTCTGCTAAAGCCCCACGCGATGCACAGTTTGTTAGGCCATTTCTGTGCCAGTAGCACATAACATGGAAAGAGTCATCACACCGCCTGTGGCTTGCAGCCCGGAGCAGCTCCCAGCAGAGACCAGCACTAACTTCCAGACTGCACTGTGCTCCTTCGCCTCTCGTAGCTAACCACCCAGAAAAAGCTTTCTCCTCTGTTGCTCTCCTTGTCAGAGCCATCAAATACTCCTGCCAGCCTCCATCCAGTCACATCACAGCTAATCACCCACAGCACCCATCACTCAGGCTCAAGAATCATCCAGAGCGAAGGACCAGGGAGCAGAACAAAAGGCAGACCCATCACACCTCCCTCTGACCCAGAGGGATGGCAGAGGCACTGTGCTTTACGACTTCCATGAACACGGCTCCTATCTGCCGGCCGCCAGGCTTCTCCCACCAGCCAAATCCAAAAAGCAGCTTTGTCTTTCATAATGGTGTTGGACAAGTAAGTGTCTTCTCAAAATAAAAAGGGGTATCCATGGCAACAACTGTATTTAGGAACAACAGGAGTGACAGAGGGTTAGAAACCCCAGCAACAGGCTACAGCTCTGCCAAATGTATTTGGGTGAAAAAAATGTTATGAGCCCATCTCAGTTGCTTGCTTGAGCCTGCTGTTCCCAAAACTGGGGTTCCCTGAGGCTACTGCTGTCATCTCATTCTGTGAGGAACCAGCCCCTCTGTCCAAGAGGAGCAAGAGATGCTGACACACCAGCCAGGAATGTGGGCCAACTTCTACCCTGCCGATCTCTGCATCCCAGAAACACAGGATGCAGGTGGGAACTGCCGGAGCCAGGACTGGGCAACACATCAGGAGCTGGAGCTGTTGGAATGCCGCATGACAGAGCAAGAAGAAATGGAAACAAAACAGAAGATACTAGCAGTGAACCTCTACACACACTAGAGCAATTCACAATATTGACTTTCAAAAGCACGTTTCCCTGAGAAACAAACAAAACACACAGACCACACTTTGCTTTCCCAGTTTACAGACAGAAACACGCAGCCCTGAGCACAAGAAGCCCATGTACAGTGTGACATTTGCATCACAGCAACACACGCAAAAGCACCAGAAAAGATTTAACCCTAGAAGAAGTGTATGTTGAGACACAGATCTGTAGAATTCCCCAGCAATAGAGGCTGTAGAAACAACGTCACCCAGTATGTCAGAGGTCAAACTGATACCCCGTGTTTAATATAACAAACTTCCCTAAAGGACCCCTTCCCTCTCTATTCCCTTTCTGGACAGATGCTCCTGCAGGCTGGAGAGCACAGCCACATCTCGGAGCCTGCCCAACCAGCCTCTTAGTCCTGTTTGCATTTTTACTGCTTGACATTTAGAACGACATAGGACTAATCTCTGTGGTCAAAGGGAACTACAGGGAGAAGAAACAGAATAGACATGATGCAGCTAAACTCCCCAACCCAGTAAGCAGCAATTCCAATCCAAGGCTGCGCTAATTCTAGACAGCAAACGGGGGAAAGTAACAGGCGACAGCATCTTCTTAGAGCTCTTTAAAGCCAAAAGCTGAACCACGCTCCGCAAAGGAACCCTGCTTGCTGCTGGGCTGTGCAGCAAAACCAGCAGTGTGTGATGTGGCGAGAGAGAGGAGCTCAGGGGGTGGGTGGACACCCCCCCACCCACGGGTCACTCACCCTGGAGCTGGGCTGACAGCGCTTCCTGCTGCTGTTTGTATTTCTGCGCCAGGGCTTCGGCGTTCCGCACCTTCTGCTGCAGGTGGCTGTAGAGGAACCCCCCCGAGCCCAGGCAGGCCAGGGCCAGCAGGCAGAACCCGGTCTGCAGGAGCCCCTTCTGCCGCCGCGAGCACATCCCGGTGCCCATGGCGGGGCCGGAGAGGAACGGTGCCGCTAAAACATCCGATTATTTCTCCCTAAAAGCCCTTTTCCTGTACAAATCCGCAGATCCCGCTGCAAGACGCGATCAAAGTCTCGCTTTCGCTCCTTTCCGGCTCCTTAGAGAAGGAGAAAAAGCTCCAGAAGCGTTTTATTCCTCATGGCCCCTCGGAGCGCAGCGCCGGTGCCCGGGGGGAG
>NW_010102405.1:0-1281 GCF_000699245.1 Pterocles gutturalis
TCTCGCCGTTATACGCACCTACATGCATGTATTTAAGAATTTAGTGCATGTGTATTTTAACAGATGACCTAGCAGAGCTCTCCCCCTCGCAGAAGTCCAGCCTGCCTGGAAGACGCTGGCAGGTTGCAACCTCAGGAGCTGAACGGTGTCACTAAACCAAACATTTGCGAGAAAATCAGCAGCCCTGCTGGATGGGGAGGTTTGTCCAACATCGCTTACCTCGCTTTTCAAAGGGCGGGCCACAAGCGCTGGCAGTGGAGGGCAGTGGGCTTGGAACAGTGCACCCATTTGGGATTGGGGGTTGAGTGAAAAAAAGTTAAACTTTCCGTAAACTGTAATTGGAGGCACTTTCTCAGTTCAGTTAGAAGTAATAATAACTCTCATGTGAGAGAGAGAGAGAGATAAAGAGGCAGCAGATATACGTGCACACAGACACGTGCGCTGCACTTACACATTCACAACTCAGTGCCAAAACGCTCAGGAAGTTGTGGAATAATTTGGTTGTTAACTACATCCAGTTTTTTTAAGGAAGGAAAAATCCTACTGAACTTTCTGTCAGACAAGTTACAGAGGGAAATGCAGATTCCTTCATGTGCATCAGCTTCTTTGAGGGTCACAGTCTATTTCAGAGAGCCAGAACCCGTAATTTTATTAAGTGTAACATTTACAAACATAATGCACAAAATCGATGACTGTACAGACTCCATCTACAAAGACTCAGCACATGAGGCTCTGCTCTAAGCTCGCTCTTCCCGGCAGTTTTAAACCAAGGTACCAATTATTTATAAGTTCCCATAATTAGATAACCATCACTCCTGAACTTTCCATCAGCTAGACTGTTTTATATTTCAACAGTGTGCACCGTTCAGTGCCCTTCTTTGTTGTATATTTTCACTGCTCGTTTCATTGCCCTACATGAAAACTCCAAGAGCTCCCCAAGAAACCCCTCTCCCGCCACCCAGGTCCGAGCGCAGGCAGCGGGCTGAGCTGAGGAGAGGACCTTTGAAAATAACTGCTAGTTATGGGAATAGCCGGGAGGATCAGTAAGGAAGTTTACTAAACTTGGAACAGCTGCCTCTTAGAAACCAGCGCGTTTCGGGCTTTAACCTTTCTCTCTCCCGAGCAGCGTGTTAATGTTTCGCCACTTGTTCCTTGCAAATCAGGACGGGAGAAGCGTGCCTCGAGGTCCCCGTGAGCGTGTGTAGCTGCTCTCAGAGACTCATTTCTCAGCAATGGTTGATTGCTTTCCAGGGGCTCAAACCCAGGGTGCGAACTGCTCCA
>NW_010102406.1:0-966 GCF_000699245.1 Pterocles gutturalis
AGGAAGTAGGGGGTTAAATAAAGGTTACACTGTAGCAGTTTCTCTTCTGCAAGAAAATGTGGGGTTTTTCTAATGAGTGCTTGGTATGATCTAGTGAGAATTTTCCACTCCTGCTCATCTACACAGCATATTGTGGCCAAAAGAGACCTTACAGACTGGGGTGGAAAAAAGATAATTTGCTGAAAAAAAATGAAAGCTGTTCAAAACAAAAGCTTCTTCTTTCCAAGCTGCTCATCTGCCCCGTGCTAAAACTAACCAAATCCCCTCCCTACCCCAACAATCCAGAACAATTTATGAATCTCAAGTTATGCTTCTGAGTTATGGTGACAATGAATCATAAATGAAGTAATCCACCATAAAAGAAGATAAACTCTTTTTTTTTTTTTTTTAATTATCTTAGTTTGTCTAAAAATATGCTCTCTTCTTCAGGTATGATTTCTGTGTGGGACAGATTGCTCTATTTCCCTTGCCCTTGCAATATGTGTAGTCATTTAACATGCAATGCACAGATTCTTGGAATAAAAGATCTTGTAACTGTTTACCATTTTGATATATCACATGAAAGAAAAATTGAACGTATTCCAAGGATCCATTACCACAGAATAAGCTGAAATATGCCATACCTCATTTAAGGATTTTAATTTATGCATTAAAAGTTAAAAGGTCTTTTGTCTATTTTTAACAACAACAAAGTTTTCATAAAGTATAATAGTACCTGTCAATGCACCAGCACTAGTAAGATGGGGTTTAACAATTCTCCTGCCAATTTCATCTGTTGTTTTCATTTAAAATACAAAACATATAAACTGTCTTGATTTCTAGGTTCCAGGCATCATCAAAACGTGAAGGGCAAAGAAAAACATTTTCCCTCTCCTCTCCCCTCTTCCCTCTTCCCTCTTCCCTCTTCCCTTTTCCCTTTTCCCTTTCCCTTCTCCCCTCTCCGTTTTCCCCTCTCCCCTCTCTTTC